>NC_088244.1:15835738-16118238 GCF_036934945.1 Oncorhynchus masou masou
CTGTCTCTCTCTCCAGAGTGTGTGAGACTATATTTAGCTTCTCCTCTCTTCTGGATCATTCTCCCTTTATCTTTTTTTTATCTTTTTCTACCTCTTGAAGGACAGAGGTGCAGAAACTCTTGGCAACTAAAATCAGTGTTGTGTCTACTGTTTGATATGGTTAATGAACCAGGACTCTGTCACAACCGGTGATCTTCATTATACACTATCTTTGGACTCTGTCACAACCGGTGATCTTCATTATACACTATCTTTGGACTCTGTCACAACCGGTGATCTTCATTATACACTATCTTTGGACTCTGTCACAACCAGTGATCTTCATTATACACTATCTTTGGACTCTGTCACTATCAGGACTTAGGCTAAGACCCAGATGCAGACACAGGAGGCAGATAGTATGAGTCTCAGAGTTTATTATAGTACAAGGGCAGGCAAAACGTAAGTCAAGGCAGGCAAAGAGTCCTAATCCAAACCAGAGTCAGGTGGGTATAGGATGGCGGCAGGATCAGGGTCAGACAGCCAGAAAGGTCAGAACTGGGAAGACTAAGAAAAACAAAACCTAGAGCGCAGGAAACACAGGAACACGCTAGTTGGACTTCACGGGACAAGACGAACTGGCAACAAATAAACAGAAAACGCAGGTATAAATACACAGGAGATAATGGGGACAAATGGGAGATACCTGGTGGGGGTGGAGACAAGAACCAGACACATGAAACAGAGTAAGGTGTGACAGTCACAGCCAGTGATCTTCATTATACACTATCTTTGTCACATCCTACGCTATCTTTGGACTCTATCTCAAACACTTAAAAGATCTTAATAAAATATATATTTGTTTCTTTAATGATCCACTACCCTCATTTATCTGAAATAGACAACAGTCATCTGCTGTTATTTTTGGCTATTTGTGAAGTTTTGTATCAAGTTATTGTTTTATATAAGGTTCTTTATAAGTAAGCTTTTCTTTGTACGTTTGTCTGCAGTAAAAATATGCTTTTTTTGCTGGTGTGTGTGCGCGTGTTTGTAAATTGGATTAGTTGGGAGGGCAGGGTGGGAGGATAGTCAGTATTCGTATTTGCGAAGGGGGAAGGAGGGTGAGTCTGTTGAACTTGTGAGTTCACATATAGTCATAGATTTTCCCTCCCTCTCATTGCGTGAGCTTATTGTAAGCCCCAGCCTAGTGTGGATTTGAAAAAGATGCCTCTGTTTGCTGTGGGACCGAGCGACAGTCACGCCAACCAACCTCCCACACACAACTGATTTAAGTTTCCCTGCATAGAAGTCCCCGGCCACTAGGAGCGTCACCTCTGGATGAGCGTTTTCCTGTTTGCTTATGGTGGAATACAGCTCATTGAGTGCGGTTTTGGTGCCAGCCTCGGTCTGTGGTGGTATGTAGACAGCTACAAGAAATTCAGATGAAAACTCTCTAGGTAGGTAGTGTGTTCTACAGCTTGTCGTGAGACTTTCTTAGATGTCGTGCATCAGCCATTTACAAATATGCATAGGCCCCAGCCACGTGTCTTACCAGAGGCTGCTGTTCTGTCCTGCCGATAGAGTGTATAACCCACCAGCTGTGTGTTCTTAATGTCATCATTTAGCCACGACTTGGTGAAAACACAAGATAATACAGTTTTTAATGTCCCGTTGGTAGGATATAGGCTTTCAGTTGATTTATTTTCCAGCGATTGAACGTTAGCTAGTGGAATGGAAGGCACGGGCAGATTAGCCACTCGTCGCCTGATCCTCACAAGGCATCCGGATCTCTTTCTGCGAAACCTACGCTTCCTTTTCCAGCGAATCATGGGCATCTGGGCCTGCTTGGGAGTGTCCGTAGTATATCCCTCGCGTCCGACTCATTGAAGAAGAAGAACTCCTCGTCCAATTTGAGGTGAGTAATCCCTGTTCTGATGTCCAGAAGCTCTTTTTCGGTCATAAGAGACGGTAGCAGCAACATTATGTACACAACAAATTACGAACAATGCGAAAAAAAACTATCAAAATAGCTTGGTTGGTTAAGAGCCAATAAGAAGGCAGTCCTCTTTACTTTAATAATAACTATGTTTGTATAGTTTATTTATTTATATTTATTGGCACCTGTTAATTAAAAGCATTTTTAACTTCTTGCGTCGAGCAATCCCGTGTCCGGGAGCGTAATCATAGCCTCAAGCTCATTAGCATAATGCAAAGTTAACTATTCATGAAAATCGCATATGAAATGAAATAAATATATTGGCTCACAAGCTTAGCCTTTTGTTAACAACACTGTCATCTCAGATTTTCAGAATATGCTTTTCAACCATAGCTACACAAGCATTTGTGTAAGAGTATTGATAGCTAGCATAGTATTAAGCCTAGCATTCAGCAGGCAACATTTTCACAAAAACAAGAAAAGCATTCAAATAAAATCATTTACCTTTGAAGAACTTTGGATGTTTTCAATGAGGAGACTCTCAGTAAGATAGCAAATGTTCAGTTTTTCCAAAAAGATTATTATTATCCAATTTGTAAGTCGCTCTGGATAAGAGCGTCTGCTAAATGACTTAAATGTAAAATGTAATTATTTGTGTAGGAGAAATCGCTCCGTTTTGTTCATCACGTTTGGCTAAGAAAAAAAAACGAAAATTCAGTCATTACAATGCCAAACTTTTTCTCCAAATTAACTCCATAATATCGACAGAAACATGGCAAACGTTGTTTAGAATCAATCCTCAAGGTGTTTTTCACATATCTATTCGATGATAAATAATTCGTGGCAGTTGCCTTTCTCCTCTGAACCAAATGGAAAAGTGCACGCAGCTGGAGATTGCGCAATAATTTCGACGGAGGACACCAAGCGGACACCTGGTAAATGTAGTCTCTTATGGTCAATCTTCCAATGATATGCCTACAAATACATCACAATGCTGCAGACACCTTGGGGAAACGACAGAAAGTGTAGGCTCATTCCTGGCGCATTCACAGCCATATAAGGAGACATTGGAACACAGCGCATTCAAAATCTGGGGCACTTCCTGTATGACATTTCATCTTGGTTTCTCCTATAACATTAGTTCTGTGGCACTCACAGACAATATCTTTGCAGTTTTGGAAACGTCAGAGTGTTTTCCTTCCAAAGCTGTCAATTATATGCATAGTCGAGCATCTTTTCATGACAAAATATCTTGTTTAAAACGGGAATGTTTTTTTATCCAAAAGAGCACCCCCTATATCAAAGAAGTTAACTAACAGTAGACGATGGAGGGAGTTCTGACTGAGATACAGTATGTATACAAAGAGTTCAGTAATCTAGGCAAGAGGAAGTCAAATAATGTACAACTTTAACCAGATCAGTATACTAGACGTGAGCTATATTTGTTAGCTGATAAAAGCAGGTCTGGACATCGTTCTCTACACACAGCTTTAACTGTTGTGGGTCTATTACTCCTATGATAAGATGTGTTTGTTGATTAATATGCACTGGCATATTCATTCCCGTTGTAATGCCACTGCACTTTATGGTGCTGCTTGTTTTCACAGCTAGGGAATGGGCTGACTCTGATCTGTGTACGGTGGTGTAGTGTACTGTGGTGTAGTGTACGGTGGTGTACTGTACGGTGGTGTAGTGTATGGTGGTGTAGTGTACTGTGGTGTAGTGTACGGTGGTGTACTGTACGGTGGTGTACTGTACGGTGGTGTAGTGTACGGTGGTGTAGTGTACTGTGGTGTACTGAACGGTGGTGTACTGTACGGTGGTGTAGTGTACTGTGTTGTACTGAACGGTGGTGTACTGTACGGTGGTGTACTGTACGGTGGTGTACTGTACTGCCATTTAGCTTCTCGTACCATCGTGTGTTGAACAGTTAGCTGTTTTGTTGTGACACCTCTCATAGTGAGAGTTACAGGAAGGTGTTAAATCTCTATCACAGACACATACTCGGAGATAAGGACACACATACACACGAAAACACACACGGCGAGAGCTCAAGGAAGGTATTCCATTTTAGTGGTGGTCGTTCCTTAGTCCCCAGGTAGTCATCAGTATCACCACTGTGCCACTTGATGCTGTTCTAACCGTGACTGGCTCTTCTCTGTTCTGAGAAACACAGGAGGATGATTAGGAAAGGGAGAGGAGAGGTAGAGGAGGAGACGTAGGAGGGAAAGATGGAGAAGGAGGATGACTAGATATTGTGACGAGAACAGGGAGGGACGGGAGTTTCCTTCATGGTTTAAACCAAGACCCGTGGCCTCATTTCCTGTCAGCCAATGGGTCCCCATAGTGTGGGACCAGTGAAATAAATGCTGTATGTGGTGGATTTCACTTCCTTACAGTTGGCCAGACACTTATTTTTTTAACCAGAAATCCCAAGGAGAGTCAGGTTCAGACAGGATTTGAAATGGGAGATTTTAGGGATTGGCCCCTTTTTTTCAATTTTCACCTAACATGACATACCCAAATCTAACTGCCTGTAGCTCAGGCCCTGAAGCAATGATATGCATTTTATTGGTACCATTTGAAAGAAAACACTTTGAAGTTTGTGGAAATGTGAAAGGAATGTAGGAGAATATAACACATTAGATCTGATAAAATGTAATACAAAGAAAAAAACATTTAAAAAAATGTAGTACCATCATCTTTGAAATGCAATAGAAAGGCCATAATGTATTATTCCAGTCCAGGTGCAATTTAGATAATTGAGATATTGGCCACTAGATGGCAGCAGTGTATGTGCAAAGTTTTAGTCTGATCCAATGAACCATTGCATTTCTATTCAAAATTTGTATCAAGACTGCCCAAATGTGCCTAATTTGTTTATTAATAACTTTTCATGTTCATAACTGTGCACTCTCCTCAAACAATAGCATGATATTCTTTCACAGTAATAGCTACTGTAAATTTGACAGTGTAGTTAGATGAACAAGAATGTAAGCTTTCTGATCATATACTTTTGATTCAATTTGTACATGACCATAGCACTCTAAACCCACATAGAATTGATTAGGTAATTCCTTAGACAAATCTTTTGACGTCTGAGTGACAAGTCATCACACTGAGCTCCTCAGATGCCCTGTTTGTTCAAGCGGCCAATCCAGGCTTTATTCTACTTAACGCCAACTCTTCTCAAACAATAGACTCTCTATTTAGTTATCTATTCCCTGACCCTCACCTTCTCACCCTCCTGCCTGCCTCTTTGCCTTCCTCTGTCCATCCCTCCTTCCCTGTTCTTAAACCTCACTCACTCCCTCCATCCCTTGATCCATTCTCCTTCCCCTCCCTCCTCCATCTGATTCTCCAACAGAGGTAATGAGATGTTTCATTATTTGCATTTCACAGCTTTTAATAGTCTGAGAATTTAGGCTAAGCCCCGGGTCATCAATGAGGGAGATACCAGGGGAACCAAGCCTGGCTGAGGGGCCTTGGAGAGACTAAATAGACCAGAAACACTGCAGAGAGAGGGAGAATGAGAGAGGGATATGAGAAACCCTTATTGAATAAAGGGCACTGATACAAATTTGACATTTAAGTCATTTATCAGACTTTCGTATCCAAAGTAACGAGGGCAGTTAGGGTTAAGTGCATTGCTCAATGGCACATCAACAGATTTTTCACCTAGTCAGTTTGGGGATTCGAACCAGGATCCTTTGGTTACTGGCCCAACGCTTTTAACCGCTAGGCTAACTGCCACCCCCACAGAGAATTTATAGGGGGTTAGATTCATAGAGATATCCAGGAGAAACCATGTTATATGCCAGAGAGTCACACACTGTGATCAAACAAACCATGCAGTCATTATCAGGAGGGAATATTTCATTCACAGGTTTCAAGTTTCAATGTCACATGCACAAGTACAGTGAAATTCCTTTCTTGCAAACGCAAATTCATATTCCAGTACAGTATTAACACCATAGCAATTTCAGCCTTGGTGAACTCTGACAGACAAAATAAGGTTCTGAAAGAGGTTTTGTCACCTGGACATTGGTAAGACAGAAGCAGAGCCTGTATTGGTACATTATTCATTATGTATGTAAACATACAGTAGTTTTATCCATCAGCTATGACTAAGCTAACTTAGCCTTTAGCTAACAACGTACGGACGCTGTTAATGAAACAAAGATGGCACTGTAGCGCCCTGAGCCAACGTCTGCCCCTGAGCATGTCTCTGGTCAGATCATAGAGCTTAGCTACTACCAACGTGAGTTCACCCTGGGTATTTTGGCTAGCTGTCACACTGAGTATTTGGATAAGCTATAATGATATCCCTGTGGTGTTCATGGTGCAGACAGAGTACTGGGCAAGGTAAGTAGTTGAGGTGAGGTAAGCTCTACCTGGCACACATCCTTCGCCTTGTGATACAATCTTCACATGCAGTACACACTATGTTCTCTACAGCAGTGTTCCCCAACTCCAGTCCTCCAGTATCTCCAACAGCACACATTGTTATTGTAGCCCCGGGCAAGCACACCTGATTCAACTTGTCTACTAATCATCATGCTCTCAATGACTCTCTGGGGTCACTAAAGATCCCATGTCACCTATCATAAGAGTAGGAGTGTTAACCCCAGTGTCTTGGCTATATTCCCATTCTGACCCTCATTCAGTACCACCATGGCTCTATACCTCAACAACTACACATACAGTACCACCATGGCTCTATACCTCAACAACTACACATACAGTACCACCATGGCTCTATACCTCAACAACTACACATTCAGTACCACCATGGCTCTATACCTCTACAACTACACATACAGTACCACCATGGCTCTATACCTCAACAACTACACATACAGTACCACCATGGCTCTATACCTCAACAACTACACATTCAGTACCACCATGGCTCTATACCTCAACAACTACACATACAGTACCACCATGGCTCTATACCTCAACAACTACACATTCAGTACCACCATGGCTCTATATATATCCCATTTAGCAGACGCTTTTGTCCAAAGCGACTTACAAGTCGGCTGGGGCCACTACTTTTGCATATGGGTGGCCCCAGTGGGAATCGAACCCACGACGCTTGGCGTTGCAAGCGCCATGCTCTACCGACTGAGCCACACAGGACCCTCTATACCTCAACAACTACACATACAGTACCACCATGGCTCTATACCTCAACAGCTACACATACAGGTACAGGTACATATGATGTATGTCATACATGCACACTCTTGCACAGACAAATGCACACGGACACGCACAGACACACAGACACACATGGGCGCCTCTACACAAACACACACATCTTCACCGATCCTCCTCACACCTTTCTTCCCCTACCTTCGGCTTATCCCAGCTGATCCAAGTGGTGAACACTTTCACCTTGGAGTTGGGGAGTGGCCCGGGCTTTAGAAGAGAGATGGAGAGGGATTGGAGGAGAGGTGGAGAGGAGACTTTAAGACGCCTTGGATAAGCCTGCTGGATCCGCTTTCGTCCACTTTCGTCACTCCACGGTAAGACTGTCCTCTCTGGTCCTGGGCTACCAGGACCAGAGCCAGAACTTTGGATCAAACATATGGATGGGGATGGAGTAAGAGGTAAGGACGGGGACAGGGACAGGGAACTGGTACAGGGAACAGGGACAGACAGACAGACAAAGGCACAGACATAGAGTGGGAGTGAGTCCATACAGCCATGTACAAGGTGCCTGACAGACAGTCCTGATGCACAACACAAGAGATAACACTGCATCTATTCATTGATTATGGTTTTCTTTAGTTGTTTCTGTCGCCAAACTTTCTCTGCCTCGCTTCCCGTGTGTGTGCATATGTGTATGTTTCTACTGTGTGTGGGTGTGTGCATTATTTTAGCCTGTGCCTGTTTAGTTGACGGGCTGCCACCCTATCGCGGAGCCAGAGCAGCTCTGTAGGATTGGGGATTAACTCAAGGATAATGGCCTTTCTGTAGGATTGAGGATTAACCCCAGGATAATGGTCAGTTGATGCCCAGTTGACTGGAAGGAAAGCTGTTTAAAAAATATTGTCTGCCTCTGAGTCAAACTGACAGAGGCACGTCTTAGAGGCTCTCTCTGTTTCCCTCCCTCACTCTCTTTTTCTCTCTCTTTCTACCTCTCTCTGTATCCCTTGTTCTCTGTCTCCCTCTCTCTCTTTCTACCTCTGACAACCTCTCTCTCTTTCTACCTCTCTCTGACTCCCTCTCTCTTTCTACCTCTCTCTGTGTCTCTCGTTCTCTGTCTCCCTCTCTCTCTTTCTACCTCTTTGACAACCTCTCTCTCTTTCTACCTCTCTCTCTGTGTTCCTCTTTCTCTGTTTCCCTCTCCCTCTTTCTACCTCTTTGACTCCCTCTCTCTTTCTACCTCTTTGACTCCCTTTCTCTCTTTCTACCTCTTTGACTCCCTCTCTCTCTTTCTACCTCTTTGACTCCCTCTCTCTCTTTCTACCTCTTTGACTCCCTCTCTCTCTTTCTACCTCTTTGACTCCCTCTCTCTCTTTCTACCTCTCTCTGTCTCCCTCTTTCTCCCTCTCTCTCTTTCTACCTCTTTCTCGCTCTGTCCCTTCATGTCTCTTCATTTCTCTTTCTCTATGTCTCTCGCTGTCTCTATCTCTAACTCTTCCCTCTCTCTCTCGCCCTCTTTCTTTCTCTCCACCTCTCTGCCTTTCCTCTCCCCTCATATCTACTTCCTCTCAGGTCAAGATGTTGTCCTTGCTTAGAGCGACAACAACAATAAAAAAGAGAAGGAGCCCCATTCCCTCTCTCCATCACCCGTCTCTCTGTCTCTTCTCCTTAGTTGTCAAGTTTAGACCTAAAGTACCTGGGTTGTGACTGGATCGGGGTAGTTGGGATGTGTGTACAGTAATGTATGTGTGTGTTGTGATTGGTAGTTGGTGTGGGTGTGTGTCTGTGTGCTGTGTGTGTGAACAGGGAAGCTGTAATGTGTGTGTGGCTTGAGGATGGTAGTCACTTCTGATTTGGGCTCTGTAAGGGTGACAGAGACTTAAAGCTCTACTGCTTTACTGAGAGCCCCTGGGTGCTTTGTGTCTCTCTCCTCTCTCTGTGTTTAACGCTCTCTTTCTCTCCATCTCTTTTACACACACACAAAAACACACACACTGTCACTACATGGTGTAGGGGACACAAAATGATTAAAAGACCCCCGTCACACATACACAACCACACACACAAAACCCATTAGTCTGTCTCCTGAACATTTCTCTCTTTTTTCTCTGAAGAAAAGAAAGTAGTTCACTTTAGTTTGCTATTCGATGTCCCTGTGAAAGAAAGCAGTCAGGCGCTTTAGTGTTGAAGAATGCCAGGTTCTGCGGCCTTGTCTGTCTATCACTATTTTAAATGAGTCACACTCATTTGTTTTGTTTTGCTGGAGCTGTATGAATGAAGTGTGTTAGTTAGCGATATTCATCCCCACTGAGCACAGACGTCAATTCAACGTCTATCCCACGTTGATTCAACATAATTTCATTGAAATGGTGTGGAAACAATGTGTATTCAACCAGTGTGTGTCCAGTGGGGCAGTTCTATTATTTCCATTGATCCTGTTCTTTCTTTCTTTCTTTCTTTCTCTCTCTCTCTCTCTCTCTCTCTCTCTCTCTCTCTCTCTCTCTCTCTCTCTCTCTGTCTCTCTTTCTTTCTCTCCCTCCCTCTTTCTCTCTCTCTGTCTCTCTCCCTCTCTCTCGCTATCTCTCTCCCTCTTTCTCTCCCACTCTCTCTCGCTCCCCCTTTCTGTCTCTCTGCTTCTCTCACTCTCCCCCTCACCCCTCTCTCTCTCTACTTATAGCAGTTTATTTTTAATGCAATTCATCTTGGGTAATTTCAGATTGATTGAGAAACATTTTCTTTAGTTCGCTAAGACAACCCGGTTCAGCTCTGTTGAATTCTCAGGAGAAGTCAAGGACTCTGTCAACTGAAGTGTACTGCACCCTGATTAAGGCTGTAATGCTATATAAAACAAACCAGAACTTTCCTACCCAACTCTCACAGCACATACATCCAATTCATTATTGGTGTATTCCAACAGAGGCTGAATACCTTTCTCTCTTGCTCATTCCTGTGAAATAGATAATTAACAAAAGTGAAATGACAATTAAACAGTAAACATTACACTCATAAATGTTCCAAAAGGAATAGATACATTTCAAATGTCACATTATGTCTATATACAGTGTTGTAATGATGAGCAAATAGTTAAAGTACAAAAAGGAAATAAATAAACATAAATATGGGTTGTAGTTACAATGGTGTTTGTTCTTCACTAGTTGCCCTTTTCTTGTGGCAACAGGTCACACATCTTGCTGCTGTGATGGTACAATGTGGTATTTGACCCAATAGATTTGGGAGTTTATCAATATTGGATTTGTTTTAGAATTATTTGGGGATCTGTGTAATCTGAGGGAAATATGTGTCTCTAATATGGTCATACATTTGGCAGGAGGTTGGGAAGTGCAGCTCAGTTTCCACCTCATTTTCAGTGTGCACATAGCCTGTCTTCTCTTGAGAGCCAGGTGGCCTTTCTCAATAGCAAGGCATTTCTCACTGAATCTGTACATCATCAAAGCTTTCCTTAAATTTGGGTTAGTCACAGTGGTCAGGTATTCTGTCACTGTGTACTCTCTGTTTAGGGCCAAATAGCATTCTAGTTTGCTCTGTTTTTTTGTTAATTCTTTCCAATGTGTCAAGTAATTATCTTTTTGTTTTCTCATGATTTGGTTGGGTCTAATTGTGTTGCTTACGACCAGCTTGCTTAGGGGACTCTTCTCCAGGTTAATCTCTCTGTAGGTGATGGCTTTGTTATGGATAGTTTGGGAATCACTTCCTTTTAGGTGGTTGTAGAACTGAATGTCTCTTTTTAGGATTTGGATAATTAGTAGGTATAGGGCTACTTCTGCTCTGCATGCATTATTTGGTGTTTTACCTTGTACACAGAGGACATTTTTGCAGAATTCTGCATACAGAGTCTCAATTTGATGTTTGTCCCATTTTGTGAATTCTTGGTTCTTGAGCTGAGCCCAGACCTCACAACCATAAAGGGCAATGGGTTCTATAACTGACTCAAGTATTTTTATGTCAAATGTTATGTTCTTTTGATGGTGTAGAAGGCCCTTCTTACCTGGTCTCTCAGATCGTTCACAGCTTTGTGGAAGTTACCTGTGGCGCTGATGTTTAGGCCGAGGTATGTACAGTTTTTTTGTGTCCGTTAAGAGTTAACGGTGTCTAGAGGAAGTTGTATTTGTGGTCCTGGCGACTGCACCTTTCTTGGAACACCATTATTTTGGTCTTACTGAGGTCTGACAGAATCTGTACAGAAGATCTAGGTGCTGCTGTAGGCCCTCCTTGGTTGGTGACAGAAGCACCAGATCAACAGCAAACAGTAGACATTTGACTTCAGATTCTAGTAGGGTGAGGTCAGGTGCTGCAGACTGTTCTTGTGCTCTCGCCAATTCGTTGATATATATGTTGTAGAGGGCGGGGCTCAAGCTGCGACTTTGTCTCACCCCACGTCCCTGGGAATTTTTTTAATATATTTTTTGCCAATTTCAAATCAAATCCAACTGTAGACCTTCCCGTGAGATGCTGACTTATGAGCCCTTAACCAACAATGCAATTCAAGAAAGAGTTAAGAAAATATTTCCCAAATAAATTTAAGTAAAAAAATTATAAAAAGTAACACAATAAAACAACAATAATGAGGCTATATACAGAGGGGTACCAGTACCGTGTCAATGTGCGGGGGTACGGGTTAGTTGAGGTCATTTGTTTATGTAGGTAGGGGTAACGTGACTATACATAGATAATAATCAGTGAGTAACAGCAGTGTGAAAACAAATGGGGGGGGGTCAATGTAAATTGTCCGGGTGGCCATTTTATTAATTGTTCAGCAGTCTTATGGCTTGGGGGTAGAAGCTGTTAAGGAGCCTTGCCGTGCGGTAGCAGAGAGAACAGTCTATGACTTGGGTGACTGGAGTCTTTGACACTTTTTTGGGCCTTCCTCTGAAACCGCCTGGTATAGAGGTCCTGGATGGCAGGAAGCTTGGCCCCAGTGATGTACTGGGCCGTACGCACTACCCTCTGTAGCACCTTACGGTCAGATGCTGAGCACTAACTAAGGGGACTAAGCACTAACCGCACACTTGTTGTTTCTGTACATGGATTTCATAATGTCGTTTGTTTTTCCCCCAACACCGCTTTCCATAGATTTGTATAGCAGACCCTCAAGCATGAGAAGACTTTGCCTTTGTTTTGGTTGGTTTGTTTGTCAATTAGGGTGTGCCGGGTGAATCTGTGGTCTGTTGTGATGTAATTGGTTAAACAGCCAATTTGACATTTGGATTGGTGTGATCAGTCCGTGGTTCCAAATATTGGGGAAAATGCCAGAGCTAAGAATGATGTTAAAGAGTTTAAGTATAGCCAATTGGAATTTGTGGTCTGTATATTTCATAATTTCATTTAGGATACCATCAACACCACAGGCCTTTTAGGGTTGAAGGGTTTGTATTTTCTCCTGTAGTTCATTCAATGTACCGTCTCTCTCTCTCTGCCAAATTCTCTCTCGGTCTTTCTCTGTTTTCTAGGTCTACTGAAGCGCTAAATCTCATTAGTGTTCCCTCTATCTCTACCTCGATCTCCCTACATCTCTCGGCAAGATGTTGTTTTATCCTCCAGCCACACGTTGTTTTCTTTCAATTTGAAGTGTAATTTAACATGTCGCTGTAACCCCCCCCCCACACACACACACACCCACACACTCCCCCACCCAAGTCTCCAGCATGGTGTTGTGTGTGATTGGGTTATACTCCCTATAATCTAAACCCCTTAATTTACCACCCAACAAAATGTTTGTCTACTTTATAAACATGATGAAAACTGTGTGTACCATCATTAGAAAGTCCATGGTCTTTATCTTTATTTAACTACATTTGACATTTAAGTAATTTAGCAGACGCTCTTATCCAGAGTGACTTACAGTTAGTGCATTCATCTTATGATATCTAGGTGGGTCAACCACATATCACAGTCACTGTAAGTACACTTTTCTTTAATAAAGTAGCTGTCAGCAAAGTCAGAGCTGGGGGGGTGGGGGGGGAACCTTTGGCAGCGATTACAGCCTAGAGTCTTCTTGGGTAAGCTTGGCACACCTGTATTTTGGGAGTTTCTCCTATTCTTCTCTGCAGATCCTGATCCTCTCAAGCTCTGTCAGGTTGGATGGGGAGCGTCACTGCGTCACTGCACAGCTGTTTTCAGGTCTCTACAGAGATGTTTGATCGGGTTCAAGTCCGGGCTCTGGCTGGGCCACTCAAGGACATTCAGGGACTTGTCCCGAAGCCACTTCTGTGTTGTCTTGGCTGTGTGCTTAGGGTCGTTATCCTGTTGGAAGGCTAACCTTCTCCCGAGTCTAAGTTCCTCAGCACTCTAGAGCAGGTTTTCATCAAGGATCTCTCTGTACTTTGCTCCGTTCATCTTTCCATCGAACCTGACTACTTTTGGCAAACTCCAAGCTGGCTGCAGAGATGGTTGTCCTTCTAGAAGGTTCTCCCATCTCCACAGAGGAACCCTGGGGCTCTGTCAGAGTGACCATTGGGTTCTTGGTCAACTCCCTGACCAGGGCCCTTCATCCCCGACGGCTCAGTTTGGCTGGATGGCCAGCTCTAGGAAGAGTCTTGGTGGTTCCAAATTTATTCCATTTATGAATGATGGTGGCTACTGTGTACTTGGGGACCTTCAATGCTGCATAAATGTTTTGGTACCCTTTCCCAGATCTGTGCCTTGACACAATCCTGTCTCAGAGCTGTATGGACAATTCCTTCGACCTCATGGCTTGGTTTTTTCTCTTACATGCACTGTCAACTGTGGGACCTTATATCGACAGGTGTGTGCCTTTCCAAATAATGTCCAATCAATTGAATTTCCTACAGGTGGACTCCATTCAAGTTGTAGAAATATCTCAAGGATGATCAATGAAAACAGGATGCACCTGAGCTCAATATTGAGTCTCATAGCAAAGGGTCTGAATACTTATGTAAATAAGTTATTTCATTTTTTTTGTTTTTTATTATTTGCACACACACACACACACACACAACGAAAAAACTGTTTTTGCTTTGTCATTATGGGGTATTGTGTGTAGATTGATGAGGGAAAAATGATTTAATACATGTTAGAATAATTAGAATAAGGCTGTAACTTAATAAAATGTGGAAAAAGGGAAGCGATCTGAACACCTACCGAATGAACTGTATTTCACATAATACACAGGTTACATGGGTCTTCTCAGTGTTATAAGGTGATATTGTATTACAGGATAAACACATGTCCATTTAAAGTAGAGTGAAAAGGACCACATTCAGGGTCAGAATATCATCTTAATGGTGGAAATGTACCGGTAGGTCCCTGCTCTCTAGATTTTTCAAAGTGCAGAGATTGGCCATTCCTTTATGCAGCTTGATAATATGCTAGAAAGCCTTGGTGAAAGGGGGATAGGAGGAGATGGAGGAGAGGATGAAAGGAGGAAGGATGACAGGAATAATTGTGTCCTTAAAAGCTGTGGGGTTTGTGTTGGGAGGTGAGAGGTGAGGTCTTTCAACGCCTCCATCAGCCCAAGGGAGGTTAGATGCCACATAGATTTTTGACAAGTGAATGAGAGAAGAATAAACTAGCCTACATCAAAACATGCTTTTAGACAGACTGGGATACAATGTCATTTTACATTGAAGCAAGTCTCTCCTCAGCCAATGTAAGTACAGACTTTTTGACAAGCCAAACCAAACTAAAAACCCTGCTTACAAGGCAACAGTCAGATAGTGGGGCAAAAAAGTATTTAGTCAGCCACCAATTGTGCAAGTTCTCCCACTTAAAAAGATGAGAGAGGCCTGTAGTTTTCATCATAGGTACACTTCAACTATAACAGAAAAATAAATCCAGAAAATCACATTGTAGGATTTTTTATTTATTTCTTTGCAAATTATGGTGGAAAATAAGTATTTGGTCAATAACAAAAGTTCATCTCATTACTTTGTTATATACCTTTTGTTGGCAATGACAGAGGTCAAACGTTTTCTGTAAGTCTTCACAAGGTTTTCACACACTGTTGCTGGTATTTTGGCCCATTCCTCCATGCAGATCTCCTCTAGAGCAGCGATGTTTTGGGGCTGTTGCTGGTCAACACGGACTTTCAATTCCCTCCAAAGATTTTCTATGGGGTTGAGATCTGGAGACTGGCTAGGCCACTCCAGGACCTTGAAATGCTTCTTACGAAGCCACTCCTTCGTTGCCCGGGCGGTGTGTTTGGGATCATTGTCATGCTGAAAGACCCAGCCACGTTTAATCTTCAATGCCCTCGCTGAAGGAAGGAGGTTTTAACTCCAAAATCTCACGATACATGGCCCCATTCATTCTTTCCTTTACACGGATCAGTCGTCCTGGTCCCTTTGCAGAAAAACAGCCCCAAAGCATGATGTTTCCACCCCCATGCTTCACAGTAGGTATGGTGTTCTTTGGATGCAACTCAGCATTCTTTGTCCTCCAAACACGACAAGTTGAGTTTTTACCAAAAAGTTATATTTTGGTTTCATCTGACCATATGACATTCTCCCAATCTTCTTCTGGATCATCCAAATGCTCTATAGCAAACTTCAGACGGGCCTGGACATGTACTGGCTTAAGCAGAGGGACACGTCTGGCACTGCAGGATTTGAGTCCCTGGCGGCATAGTGTGTTACTGATGGTAGGCTTTGTTACTTTGGTCCCAGCTCTCTGCAGGTCATTCACTAGGTCCCCCCGTGTGGTTCTGGGATTTTTGCTCACCTTTCTTGTGATGATTTTGACCCCACGGGGTGAGATCTTGCGTGGAGCACCAGATCGAGGGAGATTATCAGTGGTCTTGTATGTCTTCCATTTCCTAATAATTGCTCCCACAGTTGATTTCGTCAAACCAAGCTGCTTACCTATTGCAGATTCAGTCTTCCCAGCCTGGTGCAGGTCTACAATTTTATTTCTGGTGTCCTTTGACAGCTCTTTGGTCTTGGCCATAGTGGAGTTTGGAGTGTGACTGTTTGAGTTTGTGGACATGTGTCTTTTATACTGATAACAAGTTCAAACAGGTGCCATTAATACAGGTAACGAGTGGAGGACAGAGGAGCCTCTTAAAGAAGAAGTTACAGGTCTGTGAGAGCCAGAAATCTTGCCTGTTTGTAGGTGACCAAATACTTATTTTCCACCATAATTTGCAAATAAATTCCTTAAAAAATCCTACAATGTGATTTTCTGGATTTTATTTCTTCTCATTTTGTCTGTTATAGTTGAAGTGCACCTATGATGAAAATTACAGGCCTCTCTCATCTTTCTAAGTGGGAGAACTTGCACAATTGGTGGCTGACTAAATACTTTTTTCCCCCACTGTATGTGTGTGAGGCAACAGTCAGGTGTGTGAGGCAACAGTCAGGTGTGTGTGAGGCAACAGTCAGTTGGAAGAAATCCAGAACCGTTTTAGACAGTTTAGAGAGAGAAATCTGCTTCATTGCTTGTCACCGTCAATCAGCCCAACCCCAATCCCCCTAACACACACACACACACACACACACACACACACACACACACACACACACACACACACACACACACACACACACACACACACACACACACACACACACACACACACACACACACACACACACACACACACACACACACAGGCTTGGCCTGTGTTTGTCGACTAGAGGTGTGCCTGTCTGAGTGGATATAGAAGACACACAGGATTGATGTGATCTTACAAGCCATCAGGTTGAGCACAGCTTTCTCAAACATGACCTGAAGTGTGCCGGCCCCGAGCAAATGCTGCTGTCACCTCG
Organism: Oncorhynchus masou masou; assembly: GCF_036934945.1. Taxonomy (NCBI): domain Eukaryota; kingdom Metazoa; phylum Chordata; class Actinopteri; order Salmoniformes; family Salmonidae; genus Oncorhynchus; species Oncorhynchus masou. Next base: position 15,852,554 of record NC_088244.1, read on the forward strand.
GCCAACCACGGCTGTCGTCTCCCTTAACAGCCAATGAGTGGTGACAGCCACGGCGTTTCAAAAACAAATCAGTGCTGCGCATGGTAACACTACGCGTCCCGCCGATTCAGCACTCACCAAGACGAGAGCAAGAGCGTAAAACACTAATGCTCTGACTAATGTGTGTGTGTGTGTTGACCTGTGTGTTGTGTTGGCATTTGTGTTGGCATGTGTGTCTGTGAGTGCAGTTTAAATAGCTGTTTTCTTTCAATTTGAAGCGTAATTTAACATGTATGTCTCTGTAACACCCCCCCCCCCCCGCCACACACACTCCCCCACCCTAATCTCCAGCATGTTGTTATGTGTGATTGGGTTATACTCCCTATAATGTAAACCACTTAACTTACCACCCAACAACATTTTTGTCTTGTGTTGTGAGGGGAGCCTTTGTCTCTTGTGTGTGTGTGTGTGTGTTACTATTCATTAACCAGTTTGCACTGTCTGTAAGTGCATCAGCATGGCAATGCACTCCTCTCCCTTTGTTCTCTTCAATCCTCTCTCCTCCTCCCTTCCCTCTCTCCTCTCTCTCCCTCCCTCTTTCTCTCTCCTCCTCTCTCTTCCTCCCTCCTCCTTTCTCTCTCTCCTCTGTGTGTTCTGTCTGTCTTTAACCTGTGAATAGTCAAAGGGAACAGAGGGCTCTATCGACTTCTCATCTTATCCTGACCTATTTGATTACCACCCTAGTAGGAAGGACTTCCATACCCATAAAGAGGTATTTCCTAGTGACAAAGGGCATTAACTGAACGAAGTGATATACAGCACATGCACAGTAAAGCAGTTCTGCTTAGATGTCCGTTTTGTTGAAGAGTTGTGTGTAATCACTGTTGGTCAGTTACTGGGGTGATGGGGAGGAAAGATGGATGGTGGAGCTAGTCTTGCCTGTTCACCCCTTAGAGAAACCAGGACTGGCGTGCTCACACACACACGCACACACACACACACACGCACGCACGCACGCACACACACACGCACGCACGCACGCACGCACGCACACGCACACGCACACGCACACACACACACACACAGCCTCTGGTCTTTTTAAAAATAGTTTTTCTATTGATGTTGTTGTTTGTCCATCAGGAGCATTGTTATAATATCCAGTATTTATCATTGGTCCTCTGCTTAAGGGGAAGATACAGAACTAGTTTTAGGAGCTTTATTTTCACTAGCTGATGTTTTTTGTGTGTTGCTTTGAATCGGGTATTTCGAGGTAATTCAGGGCATTTATTATGCTTTGTGATTATTAGTAATAATCAGCATTGATCATCAGCATTGGCCATCAGCATTGATCATCTCATACTTCCAAGCTCTGTCAATGTGCTACTGTAACATGCTGGGAAACTGTACTGGATTTTGGACTGCTCATAACCTCCCTCCTATTCTCCCTCCTATTCTCCCTCCTAATCTACCTCATAACCTCCCTCCTAACCTCCCTCATCTCCCTCATAACCTCCCTCCTAACCTCCCTCATAACCTCTCTCCTAACCTCCCTCATAACCTCTCTCCTAACCTCCCCCATAACCTTAACACTAAACTTTCTCTCTCTCCTTCCCTCTCTCTCCCTCAGACTGTTCAGGAGAGGCTAACAGGTCAGCTAACCCAATGAACAGCAACAGGAAAGAGGACATGGAGATTTCGTCCCACTACCGGCAGCTCCTGCGTGAGCTCAACGAGCAGCGGCAGCATGGCATCCTGTGTGACGCCTGTGTCATTGTGGAGGGGAAGATCTTCAAGGCCCACAAGAACGTCCTCCTGGGCTCCTCGCGTTACTTCAAGACCCTCTACTGCCAGGTGGGTGTGTTGGAGGGGAATACACAGGTCTGGGGAGAGGTTTAAGTACATTGGTGTTGGAGGACTGGACGTTGGCCTAAATCCCAGATCACATCTGCGTGCTGCTGTCCCATTTGCTTGCTCTATAGGGGATTAATTGATGATTAGTTGATTGAAAAATGGATTATCCTTTTTCAATTTAAAGCACTTTGGAGTTTGTGAAGAACACTATGTACAGTAAGGATACAGTAAGTCATTAATACCGTTATTATTCATCATTCAGGTGAAGAAAGGGGCGGAGCCACATCACCAAACAACCGTCACTCACCTGGACATCGTCACAGCGACAGGCTTCAAAGCCATCCTGGACTTCATGTACTCGGCCCACCTGGCGCTGACCAGTAAAAACGTCATTGAGGTGATGTCAGCTGCCAGTTACCTACAGATGACCGACATCGTCCAGGCCTGCCACGGCTTCATCAAGGCTGCGTTGGACATCAGTATCCGCTCCGAGCTGGCCGACGAACTGGCCGACTTCGAGATGGGGGCTGTCGCAGCCGCTGGGATATGTGGGGGAGGTATAGGAGGAGGTGGGGGAGGTATTGGGGGAGCTATAGGGGGAGAAAGAGGAGGAGGAGGGTTAGGAGGGGCGGCATCAGAAGCCCTGGTGTCCATCATATCAGGAGGAAGCTCCTCGCCATGGCTGGAGAGGCGTACGAGTCCGGCCAACTCTTCTGGTGACTCAGCCATCGCCAGCTGCCATGAGGGTAGTGGCAGTACGTACGGTAAAGAGGACCAGGAGACACCCAAGAGCCATGAGAGCCAGGAAGACGGTGGCCACGACTCCCAGCACGCCTGGCCACAAGACTACCGCCCCGTCACTGTGAAGGAAGAACAAGTCTCACCCTCCTCTACTTCTCACCCCCGGGAGAGGCTCAGAGTGGGTGCAGGGGCACAGGGGGTGCAGGGGGGAGGAGGGCTGGGGGGAGGAGGTGACGGGGCATGGCAGCCCTCTGGGTCGGGGAGGAGGAAGAACAGGAAGAACAAGGACACAGTCAGACATATTACCCAGCAGACCGAGCTGGACAGAGACAGCAGGCCGGGCTCTCCACTGCCCCCCGTGATGGGCGTGACTCGTTGGAGCTACAATGGACAGGACATCCCAGGTAGGAGACACACCCTGGGTTCCTGAATACAGGACAAGGGAGGGCAGAATGTGAAAGAATTTGGTTGTATCTCCTTAACACATATTTGATAACATGATTAACTTATATCATTTGGAAAGGTAAAAGCACATTTCCAGTACATATGAATTGTCTTACATAACAAACCGCTTCCCTGTGTGTGTGTGTGTGTGTGTGTGTGTTTGTGTGTGTGTGTGTGTGTGTGTGTGTGTGTGTGTGTGTGTGTGTGTGTGTGTGTGTGCGCGTGTGCGTGTGTGTGTGTGTGTGTGGATAGGTAGATCATTAAGTGGTTATAAAGTGAGGGGAAGCTAATCCTGGGTGCATTAAGGGAGTTGGCTGTGAAATGGGCACACGCATGGTAGCAGCTAAGGAAAACAGGATAATTGCATTGACCCGGGTCTGCACACGGATTATCCACGCGTCCTCGCCATCTCGACTCCTCCCCCTCTCTCTGGGGTTTAGGGAAGGACCTCTCTGAAGAGGGCGCGAGGAAGGGGAGGGAGAGGGATGATGAGGGGGGGAGAGAGGAAGGAGGGAGAGGGAGGGAGGGAGGGCTGATTCATATAGGCTTAATATTCGTTTACCTACTTAACTCTAAATTGTCTTGAAGTCTGGGACACATAATGATCTTAGGCACAACGGACAAGACACACGAACAGACACACAGTTTTGGCCGAACCAGAGTAGGTTTACAGGGTTGCATTACCCAGGAAACGTTCTCTCAGCCTTGACTAAAGGTTACAGGAAATTTCTTGTTGCCGGTGATGTATTTTGGCAGAGTTTGGCACTAGTGCAGCCATACACTGGCATTTACCTATCAGTGGTATTTTGCCTATCCCATTTTGTGAAAGGTTTTCAGTACAGTAGATCAGGCTGTCAGTAGCTGAATTGCTGTTTCCCCTGGCAGAGCTGTTCTTTAGGTTTTTGAGAGAACTGGTTTAGTTGAAGTCTTGTGTGCAGTAATGGGGTGTTGTCTTTCAGGGGATTGACAGTATTGGTATTGTGTCGTCTGGCCATGGGGTTTTTGCAGTGTGGGTTTAGTGGGCGTATAATTGGTAGGACTGTGTGTTTGAGGATGGGGTTTGGGGTTGTTTGTTTGTGTGTGTGTGTGTGTGTGTGTGTGTGTGTGTGTGTGTGTGTGTGTGTGTGTGTGTGTGTGTGTGTGTGTGTGTGTGTGTGTGTGTGTGTGTGTGTGTGTGTGTGTGTGTGTGTGTGTGTGTGTGTTTGTGGAGACACCTTCCTGTCCCGTTGGTTTCTGTGACGACTTCTGGTAAGGATAAGAGGGAGAAGGGCACCTCCACTCTGAGATTAGCTTAATTGCTTCATTTTTTATTGATGGAATAATGCCTAAACACTCTCTCTCTCTCTCTCTCTCTCTCTCTCTCTCTCTGTCTGTGTGTCTGTCTTTCTCTCATTCCCCTCCTTCTTTTTAATAATGCATCTCCGTAGACACTAGCTCTTCCCCAGGCTGAGCTGTTTTAAGATGCCTCCTCTGAGTGGATGTTTGCGTGGAATAGAAATGCCCTCAGAGATATAGAGTTAAAGGAAAACTCCACCCCAAAAATATATTTTGGTATTTGCTTCATTAGTCCATTGTTGATACAGTCACGAAATGTTTTGCATGTCAGCAATCATGTTTTCAAGATGTATAATGTTCAAAATACAGAAACGTGTCCCATATTACGCAAAACGTATCTGTATTTTGAAAGTTATACAGAAATGTGTCCCATATTATGCAAAGCACATCTGTATTTTGAAAGTTACACATCCTGAAAACTTGATTGCAAAACATTTTGGGACTATATCAACAATACATTACTGGTGCTTCCAAACAGTATCAACAGTAACAGCCTTGACATGGGAATATATATGTTTTAGCTATGCAGTAACTATGCTATGCAGTAACTATGCTGTGCAGTAACTTTGAAATCAACATTTGAAGCGTAGTTATTAGGCAATTACTCTTTTGGATGGCAATTACACATTTTAATTTCCCTGCTGTAAAGCGGTGTATCGGTAGGTTTTCTCCACCAAAAAATGAAATCGGTATCGGACCCCTATTGCAAACATCTACTGTGAGCTTGATGTCATTATTGAGCCCAGTGAGCAGTGAATGGACTTGTGTGTGTGTGTGTGCGCATGTGTGTGTGTGTGCGTGCGCATGTGTTTGTGCGTGCGTGCGCATGTGTGTGCGTGTGCGTGCGCATGTGTGTGTACGTGCGCATGTGTATGTGTGCATGTGTGCATGCGCATGTGTGTGTGTGTGTGTGTGTGCATTAGCGTGTGTGTGTGCGTGCACATGTGTGTGCGTGCATGTCTAGGTGGCAGGAAAGTCAGGCGCAGGAGAATCAAAACTTGGTGGAATGGAGTAGTTTAATAACTTAAAAAACATAACTCCAAAACCATGAAATACAATGAAACAAAGTGGGTACGAGAACCCGTCGCACACCAAATACAAAACACGAATACTGAACATAAAACAATCTCTGACAAAGACATGAGGGGGAACAGAGGGTTAAATACACCACAGGTAATGAATGGGATTGGAACCAGGTGTGTTGGAAGACAAGACAAAACCAATGGAAAATGAAAAATGGATCAATGATGGCTAGAAGACCGGTGACGTCGACCGCCGAGCACCGCCCGAACAAGGAGAGGCTTCGACTTCGGCAGAAGTCGTGACAGTAACCTCCCCCCCCCCAGCTCCAGCAGCACGTCGACACCGGCCTCGGGACGAACCGGAGGGTGAGGCGCAGGGCGATCCGGATGGAGACGTTCTCGCAGCATGGAAAGATCTAACACATCCTCCACCGGAACCCAGCATCTCTCCTCCGGACCGTACCCCTCCCAGTCCACGAGGTACTGAAGGCCCCTCGCCTGACGTCTCAAATCTAAGATGGATCGAACGGAGTACGACAGGACCCCCTCGATGTCCAGAGGGGGAGGAGGAACATCCCGAGCGAGTTCTGGGCCATCTCTGCCCACTCCTCCGGACGGTCCTGGCAATAAGACCGCAGAAACCTACCCACATCCTGGTTAACTCTCTCCACCTGCCCATGACTCTCGGGGTGAAAACCTGAGGTAAGGCTGACCGAGACGCCCAGACGTTCCATGAACACCTTCCAGACCCTTGACGTGAACTGGGGACCCCGATCAGACACTATATCCTCAGGCACCCCATAGTGCCGGAAGACGTGTGTAAACAGGGCCTTCGCAATTTGTAAGGCCGTAGGGACACCGGGCAAAGGGAGGAGACGACAGGAAACGATCCACAACGACCAGGATCGTGGTGTTACCCTGTGAGGTGGAAGATCAGTTAACAAATCCACCGACAGGTGCGACCACGGCCATTGTGGAACGGGTAAGGGTTGTAACTCTGGGCAGGTGTCTAGGAGCCTTGCACTGGGCGCTCACTGAGCAAGAGGAAACATAAATCCTCACATCCTCAGCTAAAGTGGGCCACCAGTACCTCCCATCAAGACAGAACACCGTCCGACCTATCACAGGGTGACAAGAGGAGGATGACGTGTGGGCCCAATAGATCAGTCTGTCGTGGACAGCAGACGGAACGTACAGACGCCCAGCTGGACACTGAGGGGGAGACGGCTCTGCATGTAACGCCTGCTCAATGTCCGTGTCCAGCTCCCACACTAATAGCGCCACCAAACAAGAGGCTGGGAGTATGGGAGTGGGATCCATGGACCGCTCCTCTGTCATACAGCCGGGACAGTGCGTCTGCCATAACGTTCTGGAGGCCTGGTCTGTAAGAGAGGGTAAACACAAAACGGGTGAAAAATATGGCCCACCTTGCCTGACGAGGATTCAATCTCCTTGCCTCCCGGATGTTCTCCAGATTGCGATGGTCAGCCCAGATGAGAAAAGGGTGTTTAGCCCCCTCAAGCCAGTGTCTCCACGCCTTCAAGGCCTTTACGACAGCCAACAGCTCCCAGTTCCCCACATCATAGTTTGTGGCGCACCCGAGCGCTGAGAGAGCACTGCTCTTATCCCAGCTTCGGATGCGTCCACCTCCACTATGAACAGCAAAGAGGGATCCGGATGAGCCAACACAGGAACCGAGGTAAACAGAGCCTTCAGGTGCCTAAAAGCCCTGTTCGCCTCAGCTGACCACTGCAAGCGCACCGGGCCCCCCTTTAGCAGTAAGGTAATGGGAGCAGCAACCTGACCAAAACCTTGGATAAACCTCCGGTAGTAGTTGGCAAACCCTAAGAATCGCTGCACCTCCTTTACCGTGGTGGGAGTTGGCCAATTACGCATGGCTGCATTGCGGTCACTCTCCATCTCCACTCCTGAAGTGGAAATCCGATGCCCTAGGAAGGAGACGGACTGTTGGAAGAACAGGCATTTCTCAGCCTTGACGTACAGGTCATGCTCCAACAGGCAACCAAGCACTTTGCGCACCAGGGACAAATGCTCGGCGCGTGTAGCGGAGTATATCAGAATGTCATCGATATACACCCCTACACCCTGCCCGTGCAGGTCTCTGAAAATCTCATCTACAAATGATTGGAAGACTGATGAAGCATTCATCAACCGATACGGCACGACGAGGTACTCATAATGACCTGAGGTGGTACTAAATGCCTTCTTTTACTCGTCTCCCTTCCGAATACGCAACAGATTGTACGCACTCCTGAGATCCAGTTTAGTGAAGAAGCGTGCCCCGTGCATTGACTCAATCACCGTAGTGATAAGAGGTAGCGGGTAACTATATCACACTGTGATTTTATTGAGACCTCGATAATCAATGCAAGGGCGCACACCACCATCCTTCTTCTTCACAAAAAAATAAACTTGAGAAGACGGGTGAAATGGAGGGCTGAATGTACCCCTGACGCAGGGATTCGGAGACATATGTCTCCATAGCCACCGTCTCCGCTTGTGACAGGGGATACATGTGACTCCTGGGATATGCAGTGTCTACCAGGAGATTTGTCACACAATCCCTCCATCGATGGGGTGGTAATTGAGTCACCTTCTTTTTACAGAAGGCTTGAGCCAAGTCAGCATATTCTGTGGGAATGCGCATGGTGGAGACCTGGTCTGGACTTTCCACCGTAGTAGCACCAACGGAAACCCCTAAACACCTACCTGAGCACTCTCGCGACCACCTCGTGAGAGCCCTCTGTGGCCAAGAAATGGTGGGGTTATGATAAGATAACCAGGGTAAACCCAGCACCACGGAATACGCATTAGAATCAATAAGGAAAAGTCTCATCTTTTCCCTGTGACCCCCCTGCGTTACCATACTCAAAGGAGTGGTGGCCTCCCTGATAAACCCTGACCCTAATGGTCGACTATAAGGCATGAACGGGGACAGGCATATCCACAGGAACAATGGGGATCCCTAAACTATGAGCTAATCCTTTATTAATTAAATTCCCAGCCTCGCTTGAATCTACTAGCGCCTTATGCTGGGAACGCGGGGAAAATTCAGGAAAAGTATCAGAGACAAACATATGTGCAACAGAGGGCTATGGATGAGAATGGTGCCTACACACCTGGGGTGACGCCAGAGTGCCCTGCCTTCTACCTCGACTCCCAGAGGAACCAAACCGGCACCGACCAGCAGTGTGACCTCTGCGGCCACATATGGTGCACGAGCGGGAACCCCCTCCGATCTCGCTGCGCACCGTCCCTCCCAGCTCCATGGGTATCGGAGAGGGTGTGCGGGAGGATGGAACAACCAGACCCCGATCTGGATGTCCGCGAATAGCCAGCAGGCTGTCCAGCCGGATGGACAGGTCCACCAGCTGGTCAAAGGTGAGGGTGGTGTCTCTGCAGGCCAGCTCCCGACTGACGTCCTTACGTTGACTACAACGGTAATGGTTGATCAGGGCCCTGTTGCTCCATCCAGCGCCGGCAGCCAGGGTCCTAAACTCCTGGGCTCTCCTCATCTCCTGCCTCAGATGGTAGAGGAGCTCACCCACCGCTCTGCCCTCGGGTGGGTGGTCCAATACTCTCCGGAAACAGCGGGTGAACTGCTCAACATCCTCCATCGCTGCATCTCCCCCTCCACACACAGCACTGGCCCACTCCAGGGCTTAGCCGGTGAGGCACGAGACGAGGGCGAAACTCTTCTCACGGTTCAATGGAGCTGGGTGGACCGTGGCCAGGTACAGGCTTAGTTTGAGAAGGAAACCCTGGCAGCCAGCAGCATTTCCGTCGTATCCCTGTGGTATGGATATATGGATCCTGCTAGGTTCAGGTGGAAAAGAAGTGTTCTGGGGAGACCCCGGTTGTGCTGGTAGAGGCGCTGGAAAAACTCCCTGTGTCTCCCAGCGGTCCATCTTCTGGACAGTGCGATCCATGGCGGCGCTCGGTTTGGAAATCATCGCCGTATGTTCCATGAAGCGCTCCTCCAACTCCATGGCAGGGGTACCTTCTCCTGCTGACTTCATGTTGGTCAGAGATTTTGTCACAGTCGTGTGTATAGGTGGCAGGGAAGTCAGGCGCAGGAGAATCAAAACTTGGTGGAATGGAGTAGTTTAATAACTTAAAACACATAACTCCAAAACCATGAACTACAATGAAACAAAGTGGGTACAAGGACATGTCTCACACCAAAGACAAAACACGAATGCTGAACATAAAACAATCTTTGACAAAGACATGAGGGGAAACAGAGGGTTAAATACACCACAGGTAATGAATGGGATTGGAACCAGGTGTGTTGGAAGACAAAACCAATGGAAAATGAAAAATGGATCAATGATGGCAAGAAACCGGTGACATCAACCGCTGAGCACCGCCTGAACAAGGAGAGGCTTCGACTTCGGCAGAAGTCGTGACAGCATGTAGTGTGCATTTGTTTTAAAACACATTTTGTTATATTATAAAGCATGGATTTGTTAGGTTTCTGTTTTCTACAGTAAACAGTGTCAGATCATTATGATTCAAATAGGGTATGTACTTGTATGACAACATTACAATTGTATTCCATGGAATGTATTTATTTATTTATTTTATACATCTATTTGATAGGGACAGTATTTAGAAATAAAATCTATAAATACGTAGTACAATTCTGTTTTATAATTCAGTACCAAATAACACCTTCTATTTGTTTCCTGTGAACACAACAAGGTAATTGCTCTCTCTTCCTGTTAGCATTATACTGTGGGCTGCACAGTTGCTGTTTGGCCTAATAAAAAAATAACTTGTGAGCTTTGAGGGGTTTTTCCGCCTGTGAAAACCCCATATTGTGACCTTTTGGGTTGTCTAGTGGGGATTTTTGGAGATGGTTGGGATGGACAGCGTGACATGACATGTACACACACACACACACACACGCACACGCACACGCACACGCACACGCACACACACACACACACACACACACACACACACACACACACACACACACACACACACACACACACACACACACACACAGTGGTGGAAAAAGTACTCGTTTGTCATACTTGAGTAAAAGTAATAGAAAATGACTCAAGTAAAAGTGAAATTCACACAGGAAAATAATACTTGAGTAAAAGTCTAAAAGTATTTGGTTTGAAATACACTGAAGTATCAAAAGCTAAATGTAATTGCTGAATTATTCTTAAGTATAAAACATTTAAAGTAAAATTATAAATCATTTCAAATTCCTTATATTAAGCAAACCAGACGGCACCATTTAAAATTGTTTAAAATATTTACGGATAGCCAGGGGCTATCTCAAACACTCAGACATCATTTACAAACGCAGCATGTGTTTAGTGAGTCCGCCAGATCAGAGGCATTACGGATGACCGGTGATGTTCTCTTGATAAGTGTGTGAATTGGACCATTTTCTTGTCCTGCTCAGCATTCAAAATGTAACGAGTACTTTTGGGTGTCAAGAAAAATGTATGGAGTAAAAAGTACATTATTTTATTTTGGAATGTAGTGAAGTAAAAGTAAAAGTTGTCAAAAATATAAAAAGTACAGATACCCCAAAAACATCTTAAAACATCTTAAGTAGTACTTTAAAGTATTTTTACTTAATTACTTTACACCACTGCACGTGCACACACACACACACACACACACACACACACACACACACACACACACACACACACACACACACACAACACACACACACACACACACACACACACACACACACACACACACACACACACACACACACACACACACACACACATATACACACACACGCACACACACACACACACACACACACACACACACAAACACTGCTTAGATCATCTGATAATGTACATACATGTGGGTTGTTATTTTCGTTCCCTCCAGCCCTAACTCATGGATTACATATACAATGTTTGAGGAAGGTGTGAAATCCCACCTCTTTATCTGAGCTGAACTTCCTCTCTCTGCTCTCTGCTGGGGTTTCACAATCTACCCCACAGCTACAACCACACACACAGTCATACACACAGTACTCACACACAGGCACACACGTACACACACACACTTGTTTTGGGTCATAAGCTGTTTAAGGGCCCTTCCATATATTGTATAAACAAAGTATTTATTTAAGATGAGGTCAGGGTCTTAATTCTGCCTGAATGCAGATTATATGTTGCTCGTATAGATGTGTTATTAGACTAGGCCTAGTGTGTTGGTCACCTTGGAAACCATGTTAGGAGATCATTTTCATTACATACAATCGCTTTATTTTTGTTAGCCGAGTACCAGACAGGCATTCTGCTTTTCGGTTGTTTTTAGTTGTGCATGTTTGGGCCTGTATGACTTTATACCGTCATCCCTCAGACAAGTGTGTTTGGGCCTGTATGACTTTATACCGTCATCCCTCAGACAAGTGTGTTTGGGCCTGTATGACTTTATACCGTCATCCCTCAGACAAGTGTGTTTGGGCCTGTATGACTTTACACCGTCATCCCTCAGACAAGTGTGTTTGGGCCTGTATGACTTTACACCGTCATCCCTCAGACAAGTGTGTTTGGGCCTGTATGACTTTACACCGTCATCCCTCAGACAAGTGTGTTTGGGCCTGTATGACTTTATACCGTCATCCCTCAGACAAGTGTGTTTGGGCCTGTATGACTTTACACCATCATCCCTCAGACAAGTGTGTTTGGGCCTGTATGACTTTATACCGTCATCCCTCAGACAAGTGTGTTTGGGCCTGTATGACTTTACACCGTCATCCCTCAGACAAGTGTGTTTGGGCCTGTATGACTTTATACCGTCATCCCTCAGACAAGTGTGTTTGGGCCTGTATGACTTTATACCGTCATCCCTCAGACAAGTGTGTTTGGGCCTGTATGACTTTACACCGTCATCCCTCAGACAAGTGTGTTTGGGCCTGTATGACTTTACACCGTCATCCCTCAGACAAGTGTGTTTGGGCCTGTATGACTTTACACCGTCATCCCTCAGACAAGTGTGTTTGGGCCTGTATGACTTTATACCGTCATCCCTCAGACAAGTGTGTTTGGGCCTGTATGACTTTACACCATCATCCCTCAGACAAGTGTGTTTGGGCCTGTATGACTTTATACCGTCATCCCTCAGACAAGTGTGTTTGGGCCTGTATGACTTTACACCGTCATCCCTCAGACAAGTGTGTTTGGGCCTGTATGACTTTACACCGTCATCCCTCAGACAAGTGTGTTTGGGCCTGTATGACTTTACACCGTCATCCCTCAGACAAGTGTGTTTGGGCCTGTATGACTTTACACCATCATCCCTCAGACAAGTGTGTTTGGGCCTGTATGACTTTACACCGTCATCCCTCAGACAAGTGTGTTTGGGCCTGTATGACTTTACACCGTCATCCCTCAGACAAGTGTGTTTGGGCCTGTATGACTTTACACCGTCATCCCTCAGACAAGTGTGTTTGGGCCTTTATGACTTTACACCGTCATCCCTCAGACAAGTGTGTTTGGGCCTGTATGACTTTACACCGTCATCCCTCAGACAAGTGTGTTTGGGCCTGTATGACTTTACACCGTCATCCCTCAGACAAGTGTGTTTGGGCCTGTATGACTTTACACCGTCATCCCTCAGACAAGTGTGTTTGGGCCTGTATGACTTTACACCGTCGTCCCTCAGACAAGTGTGTTTGGGCCTGTATGACTTTACACTGTCATTCCTCTGACTATTCTCTGCGGGCCTTCCAAACTCACCTGTGGTAGCCAGATTGGCTTCCTCAAAACAGCCCGCATTCCTTCACTTCCTCATCTACTTTTTCTCTTGTTCTCCCTTCCTTCTTCCCAAGTCTCCACAGTCTAAAGGTGAACGTCTGAATTAATGAATCAGCTCTCCTTTCATCCCCTTCCGCTCTGTACTCCAGTTAAGACTCTCCCCATAGTATTTGCACTTCATTAAACTTGAAATAGGTTTAATATTTAAAACATTGTGAACAGATTTCAACCCCCTCGCCCCTCTTGCACCTCTCTGCTTTTCTCTCCGTCCTCTTTTCCACAGTTTAATAATCTACTTTAATATTTCTCTTCTTCCACCTAATTCACTCCCTCTCCAATAAAAACCAAAATAGATATCATACTTCTTCATTTTGAACCCCTCTCTTCACAACTCAGTGCTTGACAAGTACTCTGTTATGCCTGGTGTTGAAGTGTCTCTCCCCTTCTCTGTTCTTCTCTCTTCCTGTCTCTTCTCTCTCTCTCTCTCTCTCTCTCTCTCTCTCTCTCTCTCTCTCTCTCTCTCCTTCATTAATCTACATTCTCACAGATGTTCTGTAAACTGGGTTATGTACTGGGTTATGCCTGATGTTGAACTCTCTCTCTCTCTCTCTCTCTCTCTCTCTCTCTCTGTCTCTCTAACTTTTCCTCTCTGCCTCTCTCTTTTCCTCTCTGCCTCTCTTTTCCTCTCTGCCTCTCTCTTTTCCTCTCTGCCTCTCTTTTCCTCTCTGCCTCTCTCTTTTCCTCTCTGCCTCTCTTTTCCTCTCTGCCTCTCTCTTTTCCTCTGTCTCTCTATTTTCCTCTCTGCCTCTATTTTCCTCTCTGCCTCCCTTTTCCTCTCTGTCTCTCTATTTTCCTCTCTGCCTCTATTTTCCTCTCTGCCTCTCTTTTCCTCTCTGTCTCTCTATTTTCCTCTCTGCCTCTATTTTCCTCTCAGCCTCTCTTTTCCTCTCTGTCTCTCTATTTTCCTCTCTGCCTCTATTTTCCTCTCTGCCTCTCTTTTCCTCTCTGCCTCTCTCTTTTCCTCTCTGCCTCTCTCTTTTCCTCTCTGCCTCTCTATTTTCCTCTCTGCCTCGCTTTTTCTCTCTGCCTCTCTCTTTTCCTCTCTGCCTCTCTCTTTTCCTCTCTGACTCTCTCTTTTCCTATCTGTCTCTCTATTTTCCTCTCTGCCTCTCTTTTCCTCTCTGCCTCTCTTTTCCTCTCTGTCTCTCTATTTTCCTCTCTGCCTCTATTTTCCTCTCTCCCTCTCTTTTCCTCTCTGTCTCTCTATTTTCCTCTCTGCCTCTCTATTTTCCTCTCTGCCTCTCTTTTCCTCTCTGCCTCTCTCTTTTCCTCTCTGTCTCTCTTCTCCTCTCCATTTCTGTTTTTACTCCCTCCCTCAATCTCTCGCCCCCCCACCCCCCCTTTCAGCCTTTTCCTCTCCACCCTGTTGACTTTTTGTGCCCCTGTCACCCCACCTCCCTTCATTTCCCCCTCTCCCTCCCTCCATTCACCCCCTCCACTTCCTCCCTATCCCTCAGTTTTGTGTTGACACTGAATGGGGCTGAGTGGTTATTTGTCATGTTGGTAGTCGTGACAGAAGACTGTAATACTGTTCTTTCCCCTCCTTTCTCTCTTTCTCTATCTCGCTCACTCTCTCTCTTCTGACTCTTGTGTCTCTCTTTCAGTAGCCCACTGTTCTATTATCACCGTGGTAACCACTACTTCTCACCGCCCACCCTTCATATTATGTTCTATGACCTCACCTCCTGTTGGACATTATGGACCGTACACCAGCTGAAACCCCCTACACCTACTCCACACAAACACACACAGACGTACACATCAACACACACACACACACACACACACTCCAATATGCTTTGCACTCTTATTTATTTGATCATGTTTGTTATCATCTATAAAGCAGAAATCTGGACCCCCTCCACCCCATCCTCTCTTCCCCTTCTCTCCCTTCCTCTGTTCCCCTCCCTCCCTATGTGTTGCACATAGTGACACCTGATCTATTTATAACCCTCTGGCTCCATACAATCCCGGTGGACAGGAAGACACCTCCTCCCTAGGCCTGACCATTACTTTTTCCAAAACGTCAGCACCCCCCACCTCTCAACAGACTGCCAATGGAACACAACTGAGAGGGAGGGAGAGGAGGAGGAGAGGAGGAGAGAGGAAGGTGGAGGAGAAGGGAGAGGAGAGCATTATGGGAGGGTGGAAGAGAGAAGAGAGAGAGCGTTGGGGGGGTTAAAGATGATCCTCCCCACCCTGCACCTGGGCAGGACCTGTGCTCCCCAGATATCCGCAGCCCACACACACACACACACACACACACACACACACACACACACACACACACACACACACACACACACAGACACACACAGACACACACAGACACACACACACACACACAGACACACAGACACACAGACACACACACACACACACACACACACACACACACACACACACACACACACACACACACACACACACACACACACACACACACACACACACACACACACACACACACACACACACACACACACACACATTCCATGCACATTGATCGCTGAGATCTAAAGATTTACCCAGAAGGCCTCCTGACAGGATGTCCTGTTGGCACAGGGGGCTGCTGTGGTTGAACATTTACAGTGTCACAAGCACACACATGCATATAGAGAGAAGATTGACTGATTTAGTCAAATGGATGTGTGTTGAGAAGGAACCAGTCGAGGGGAAGGACAGTAGTGTGGAGTAGAGTGTGTGGGTGTGTTTTTATGTGTGTCTGTATTTGTCTATGTGTGTCTGAATGTGGCTTTTAAGTGCTATGTGGTGAAATGGTTTATCTTCTGTTGTCGAAAGCTCCCTCGCCCTCTTTCCCTCCCTCCTTCTCTTAGTGGGGGAAACTATAACAAACACCACCCAACCATCTCATTGGTCCCAAGAGAGAAAGAGAGAGGAGAAGCCCTCAAAAACCAAACCCTTCTCTCCTTTTCTCTCTCTCCTTCTCTCTCTCCTTCTCTCTCTCCTCTCTCTCCCCTCTCTCATCTCTCTCTCCTTCTCTCTCTCCTTATCTCTCTCATCTCTCTCCTCTCTCTCTCCTCTCTCTCCTTCTCTCTCTCCTCTCTCTCCTTCTCTCTCTCCTCTCTCTGCTTCACTCTCTCTCCTCTCGCTCCTCTCTCTCTCCTTCTCTCTCTCCTCTCTCTCCTTCTCTCTCTCCTCTCTCTCCTCTCTCTCTCCTCTCTCCTTCTCTCTCTCCTCTCTCCTTCTCTCCTTCCTCTCTCCTTCTCTCTCTCCTCTCTCTCCTTCTCTCTCCTTCTCTCTCTCCTCTCTCTCCTTCTCTCTCTCCTTCTCTCTCTCCTCTCTCTCCTTCTCTCTCTCCTCTCTCTCCTTCTCTCATTCCTGATTTGTCTCTGTTTAGAGAAATAGAGGTTTGATCTCCTCTATTTAATGTACTGAGCCCCCCCCCCCCCCACCCCCCATGCCTCACACACTCCTTTACCCGTCTGACTGGTATGGTGGGGGGAGGGTGGGGAGGGTATTTGTACAAATGTAGGCCCTAACAGGATGTGCAGGTCTGCTGGCTTGTGGGTGTGTCAGCTTGGCCCAGTCACAACACACACACACACAAACACACACAGTTGTGGGAGGGTTGCTGCTTCATCCTTACAACCCCCTCCATCTTTCAACACTTCCCTCCCTTGCTCACCTCCTCTCTGTCCTTCCCTTGTGACAACAGCCTCCTCCCTTCTTTTAAATAAGACAAATACGTGTTATTAAATGTAACCTTTATTTAACTAGGCAAGTCAGTTAAGAACAATTTCTTATTTACAATGATGGCCTACCCCAGCCAAATCCAGACGACATTGGGCAAATTTTGTGCGCCCTTTGGGACTCCCAATCACATCCAGATGTGATACAGCCTGGATCCAAACCAGGGACTGTAGTGATGCCTCCTGCACTGAGATGCAGTGTGGAACCCAGGACTGAAGACTTGGCCAATGAGAATGAAGACTTGGCCAATGAGAATGAAGACTTGGCCAATGAGAATGAAGACTTGGCCAATGAGAATGAGTGCTTTGACGTGGGTGGTGGTTGGGTATGTGTGTGTTGTGTGTTGTGTTGTGTTGTGTTGTGTTGTGTGTGTTGTGTGTTGTGTGTGCGTTGTGTTGTGTGCGTGTTAGGCTGGCTGTTTTATTTTTTGTTGCCTCCCCAGTGTAGAAGATAGACTGTTTGGCTGTCTGGCCTTACCCAAGTTCCCCTGAACTCCAACGCATCTCAAGGTTTGGTGTGTGTGTGTGTGTGTGTGTGTGTGTGTGTGTGTGTGTGTGTGTTGATTAGGTGTGGGGGGGGGGGAGACAGGGGAGATATGAAAGCAGAGAGGGAAGTGATAGTACAGTACACCTACACCCCATCTCTCCCCTTCACCTCCCATCTCTCCCCTTCACCTCCCATCTCTCCCCTTCACCTCCCATCACTCCCCTTCACCTCCCATCTCTCCCCTTCACCTCCCATCTCTCCCCTTCACCTCCCATCTCTCCCCTTCACCTCCCATCTCTCCCCTTTACCTCCCATCTCTCCCCTTCACCTCCCACCTCTCCCCTTCACTTCCCATCTCTCCCCTTCACCTCCCATCTCTCCCCTTCACCTCCCATCTCTCCCCTTCACCTCCCATCTCTCCCCTTCACCTCCCATCTCCCCCTTCACCTCCCATCTCTCCCCTTCACCTCCCATCTCTCCCCATCTCTCCCCTTCACCTCCTTCACCTCCCATCTCTCCCCTTCACCTCCCATCTCTCCCCATCTCTCCCCCTCACCTCCTTCACCTCCCATCTCTCCCCTTCACTTCCCATCTCTCCCCTTCACATCCTTCACCTCCCATCTCTCCCCTTCACCTCCCATCTCTCCCCTTCACCTCCCATCTCTCCCCTTCACTTCCCATCTCTCCCCTTCACCTCCTTCACCTCCCATCTCTCCCCTTCACTTCCCATCTCTCCCCTTCACCTCCTTCACCTCCCATCTCTCCCCTTCACCTCCCATCTCTCCCCTTCACCTCCTTCACCTCCCATCTCTCCCCTTCACCTCCCATCTCTCAACTTCACCTCCCATCTCTCCCCTTCACCTCCCATCTCTCCCCTTTGCCTCCAATCTCTCCCCTTCACCTCCCATCTCTCCCCTTCACCTCCCATCTCTCCCCATCTCTCCCCTTCACCTCCTTCACCTTCCATCTCTCCCCTTCACCTGCCATCTCTCCCCTTCACTTCCCATCTCTCCCCTTCACCTCCTTCACCTCCCATCTCTCCCCTTCACCTCCCATCTCTCCCCTTCACCTCCTTCACCTCCCATCTCTCCCCTTCACCTCCCATCTCTCCCCTTCACCTCCCATCTCTCCCCTTCACCTCCTTCACCTCCCATCTCTCCCCTTCACCTCCTATCTCTCCCCTTCACCTCCCCTTCACCTCCCATCTCTCCCCTTCACCTCCCATCTCTCCCCTTCACCTCCCATCTCTCCCCTTCACCTCCCATCTCTCCTCTTCACCTCCCATCTCTCCCCTTCACCTCCTTCACCTCCCTTCTCTCCCCTTCACCTCCTATCTCTCCCCCTCTCTCCCCCTTCACCTCCCATCTCTCCCCTTCACCTCCCATCTCTCCCTCTCCCCCCTTCACCCCCCATCTCTCCCCATCTCTCCCCCTCTCTCCCTTCACCCCCCATCTCTCCCCTTCACCTCCTTCACCCCCCATCTCTCCCCATCTCTCCCCCTCTCTCCCCCTTCACCTCCCTCTCACCCTATCTCTCACCCCTCTCTCCCCCTTCACCTCCCATCTCTCCCTATCTCTCCCCCTCTCTCCCCCTTCACCTCCCTCTCTGCCTATCCCTCCCCCTCTCTCCCCTTCACCTCCCTCTCTCCCTATCTCTCCCCCTCTTTCCCCCTTCACCTCCCTCCCTATCTCTCCCCCTCTTTCCACCTTCACCTCCCTCTCTCCCCATCTCTCCCCTTAACCTCCCTCTCTCCCTATCTCTCCCCCTCTCTCCCCCTCACCTCCCTCTCTCCCTATCTCTCCCATCTCTCCCCTTAACCTCCCTCTCTCCCTATCTCTCCCTATCTCTCCCCCTCTCTCCCCTTCACCTCCCTCTCTCCCTATCTCTCCCCCTCTCTCCCCCTTCACCTCCTTCTCGCCCCATCTCTCCCCTTCACCTCCCTCTCTCCTTATATCTCCCTATCTCTCCCCCTCTCTCCCCTTCACCTCCCTCTCTCCCTATCTCTCCCCCTCTCTCCCCCTTCACCTCCCTCCCCATCTCTCCCCTTCACCTCCCTCTCTCCCCATCTCTCCCCATCTCTCCCCTTCACCTCCCCCTCTCTCCCCCTTCACCTCCCACCCCTCCCCCTCTCTCCCCCTTCACCTCCCATCTCTCCCCCTCTCTCCCCCTTGCTCCCCCTTCACCTCCCACCTCTCCCCCTCTCTCCCCCATCTCCTCCCTCTCGCCCTATCTCTCCCCCTCTCTCCCCTTCACCCCATCTCTCCCCTTCACCTCCCCGTCTCTCCCCCTCTCTCCCGTTCACCTCCCATCTCTCGCTATCTCTCCCCATCTCTCCCCTTCACCTCCCATCTCTCCCCCTCTCTCCCCCTCTCTCCCCCTTCACCTCCCCCCATCTCTCCCCCTCTCTCCCCCTCTCTCCCCTTTCGCCCCATCTCTCCCCCTCTCTCCCCCTCTCTCCCCCTTCACCTCCCCGTCTCTCCCCATTCACCTCCCCATCTCTCCCCCTTCACCTCCCCGTGTCTCCCTATCTCTGCCCATCTCTCCCCCTCTCTCCCCCTTCACCTCCCCATCTCTCCCCTTTGCTCCCCCTCTCTCCCCTTCACCTCACTCTCTCCCCATCTCTCCCCCTCTCTCCCCCTCTCTCCCCCTTCACCTCCCCGTCTCTCCCCCTTCACCTCCCCCTCTCCCTATCTCTCCCCTTCACCCCCCATCTCTCCCTTTCACCTCCCATCTCTACCTATCTCTCCCCATCTCTCCCCTTCACCTCCCATCTCTCCCCCTCTCTCCCCCTTCACCTCCCCGTCTCTCCCCATCTCTCCCCCTCTCTCCCCCTTCACCTCCCTTTCTCCCCATCTCTCCCCATCTCTCCCCCTCTCTCCCCCTTCACCTCCCCGTCTCTCCCCATTCACCTCCCCGTCTCTCCCCCTTCACCTCCCCGTCTCTCTCCCTTCACCTCCCCCTCTCTCCTTGTCCTCATCCCTCTCTCCCCCTCTCTTCACCCTCCCCCCTCTCCCCTCTCCCCCCTCATCCATCTCATCCCCTCATTCCTCTCCCCCTCACCCTCCTCTCTCCCCCGTCATCCCTCTCACTCCTCATCCCTCTCTTCCACCTCATCCCTCTCCCCTGGCCCTGGTAAGTGGAGTCAGTGTATGTGGGGGTTAGGGATTCCTGTCTGGCACAAACACATTCCTGTGTTGGACTGAGGAAGCAGCCTCGCTGTCTTCCCCTCCACTTCCAAATGATCCCCTACTCCTAGAGTCTCCTAAAGTCACAGTATACATCACACACCTCTCTATCTTTCTCCATCTTTCCCTCTCTCTCTCTACCTCTCTCTTGTTCTCTCTCTACCTCTCTATCTCTCTCTACCTCTCTCTGTCACTCTCTACCTCTATCTTTCTCTACCTCTCTCTTGTTCTCTCTCTACCTCTCTATCTCTCTCTACCTCTCTCTTGTTCTCTCTCTACCTCTCTATCTCTCTATCTCTCTCTACCTCTCTCTTGATCTCTCTCTACCTCTCTATCTCTCTCTACCTCTCTGTCGCTCTCTACCTCTCTACCTCTCTCTTGTTCTCTCTCTACCTCTCTATCTCTCTCTACCTCTCTCTTGATCTCTCTCTACCTCTCTATCTCTCTCTACCTCTCTGTCGCTCTCTACCTCTCTACCTCTCTCTTGTTCTCTCTCTACCTCTCTATCTCTCTCTACCTCTCTCTTGTTCTCTCTCTACCTCTCTATCTCTCTATCTCTCTCTACCTCTCTCTTGATCTCTCTCTACCTCTCTATCTCTCTCTACCTCTCTGTCGCTCTCTACCTCTCTACCTCTCTCTTGTTCTCTCTCTACCTCTCTATCTCTCTCTACCTCTCTCTTGTTCTCTCTCTACCTCTCTATCTCTCTCTACCTCTCTCTTGTTCTCTCTCTACCTCTCTATCTCTCTCTCCCTCTCTCTTGTTCTCTCTCTACCTCTCTCTTGCTCTCTCTCTACCTCTCTCTTGTTCTCTCTCTACCTCTCTATCTCTCTCTGCCTCTCTCTTGTTCTCTCTCTACCTCTCTCTATCTCTCTCTACCTCTCTCTTGTTCTCTCTCTACCTCTCTCTACCTCTCTCTTGTTCTCTCTCTACCTCTCTCTTGTTCTCTCTCTACCTCTCTCTTGTTCTCTCACCCTCTCTCTTGTTCTCTCTCTACCTCTCTCTTGTTCTCTCTCTACCTCTCTCTTGTTCTCTCTCTCCCATACTCTTGTTCTCTCTCTACCTCTCTCTTGTTCTCCCTCTACCTCTCTCTTGTTCTCTCTCTACCTCTCTCTTGTTCTCTCTGTGTTGGACTGAGGAAGCAGCCTCGCTGTCTTCCCCTCCACTTCCAAATGATCCCCTACTCCTAGAGTCTCCTAAAGTCACAGTATACATCACACACCTCTCTATCTTTCTCCATCTTTCCCTCTCTCTCTCTACCTCTCTCTTGTTCTCTCTCTACCTCTCTATCTCTCTCTACCTCTCTCTGTCACTCTCTACCTCTATCTTTCTCTACCTCTCTCTTGTTCTCTCTCTACCTCTCTATCTCTCTCTACCTCTCTCTTGTTCTCTCTCTACCTCTCTCTCTACCTCTCTCTTGATCTCTCTCTACCTCTCTATCTCTCTCTACCTCTCTGTCGCTCTCTACCTCTATCTTTCTCTACCTCTCTCTTGTTCTCTCTCTACCTCTCTATCTCTCTCTACCTCTCTCTTGTTCTCTCTCTACCTCTCTATCTCTCTCTACCTCTCTCTTGTTCTCTCTCTACCTCTCTATCTCTCTCTCCCTCTCTCTTGTTGTCTCTCTACCTCTCTATCTCTCTCTACCTCTCTCTTGTTCTCTCTCTACCTCTCTCTTGTTCTCTCTCTACCTCTCTACCTCTCTATCTCTCTCTGCCTCTTTCTTGTTCTCTCTCTACCTCTCTCTATCTCTCTCTACCTCTCTCTTGTTCTCTCTCTTGTTCTCTCTCTACCTCTCTCTTGTTCTCTCTCTACCTCTCTCTTGTTCTCTCTCTACCTCTCTCTTGTTCTCTCACCCTCTCTCTTGTTCTCTCTCTACCTCTCTCTTGTTCTCTCTCTACCTCTCTCTTGTTCTCTCTCTACCTCTCTCTTGTTCTCTCACCCTCTCTCTTGTTCTCTCTCTACCTCTCTCTTGTTCTCCCTCTACCTCTCTCTTGTTCTCTCTCTACCTCTCTCTTGTTCTCTCTCTACCTCTCTCTTGTTCTCTCTCTACCTCTCTCTTGTTCTATCTCTACCTCTCTCTTGTTCTCTCTCTACCTCTCTCTACCTCTCTATCTCTCTCTGCCTCTCTCTTGTTCTCTCTCTACCTCTCTCTATCTCTCTCTACCTCTTTATTGTTCTCTCTCTACCTCTCTCTACCTCTCTATCTCTCTCTATCTCTCTCTACCTCTCTCTTGTTCTCTCTCTACCTCTCTCTTGTTCTCTCTCCCTCTCTCGTTCTCTCTCTACCTCTCTCTTGTTCTCTCTCTACCTCTCTCTTGTTCGCTCTCTACCTCTCTCTTGTTCTCTCTCCCTCTCTCGTTCTCTCTCTACCTCTCTCTTGTTCTCTCTACCTCTCTTGTTCTCTCTCTACCTCTCTCTTGTTCTCTCTCTACCTCTCTCTTGTTCTATCTCTACCTCTCTCTTGTTCTCTCTCTACCTCTCTCTACCTCTCTTGTTCTCTCTCTACCTCTCTCTTGTTCTCTCTCTACCTCTCTCTTGTTCTCTCTCTACCTCTCTCTTGTTCTCTCTCTACCTCTCTCTTGTTCTCTCTCTACCTCTCTCTTGTTCTCTCTCTACCTCTCTCTTGTTCTCTCTCTACCTCTCTCTTGTTCTATCTCTACCTCTCTCTTGTTCTCTCTCTCCCCATCTAGTTATCTGTCTTATTCTCCCCTTAGTTTTCCTTCCCTCTTGTAATCATTCTTTTCTAACTCTTCCGTTCTTCCTCTCTCTACCATATCTTCTTTCTTCTAACGTATTACCTATATTCTTCCATCACTCCCTCCACTCCTCCTCCCATTCAGCCTAATTTATCACTGAGAGACATGTGTGTTTAGTCATCTATCTCCCTCTCCTCTTTCACTTTCCCTCCTACTCTCACTTTCTCTCTGACAATCAGCTCCTTTCCCTTCACTGTCCTCTTTCTATGTCTCATGTTACCTCCCTTTGAACTCTTTCTCTTTCTATGTCTCATGTTACCTCCCTTTAAACTCTTTTTCTTTCTATGTCTCATGTTGTCTCCCTTTTAACTCTTTCTCTTTCTATGTCTCATGTTGTCTCCCTTCTAACTCTTTCTATGTCTCATGTTGTCTCTCTTTTAACTCTTTCTATGTCTCATGTTGTCTCCCTTCTAACTCTGTCTCTTTCTATGTCTCATGTTGTCTCCCTTTTAACTCTTTCTCTTTCTATGTCTCATGTTAACCCTCCCTTTTAACTCTTTCTCTTTCTATGTCTCATGTTGTCTCCCTTCTAACTCTTTCTCTTTCTATTTCCCTTTCATGTCTTTCAGTCATATTTCTTTGTCTTTCTATCCTCCCTTCTCTTTCTCTCCCTCTCTGGGGTGTTTTCTAGTGGTTAGGATGGTATCTTGTGGGCTCATGCTGTCCCTCTCTCTAATGACCCTTTAATAAGAGTGAGAGAGAGACAGGGAGGGAGGGGAGATGATGGAAGGAGGATGGAAGGAAGAGGACACGACGAACTCTCTAGCTCTCTGCGTGCGTGCGTGTGCTTGGGTGTGTGTGTTTGACCGACCCTGTGCCTGAGCTCTCTCCCCCTCTCAGGGGAAACAGGAAATTAATGGCACTTTTGTAGCCTTGAATAAGCGTGGGGGCCTGTGATGTGTTCTGTCCACTGGGTCTTGGGGGAGAGGCAGTGGGAGACTGCACAGCTTCTGTCGATTTGATCATGAGCAATTAATTCATCTCAATGGTCTCACTCTGATCTGGCTCTCTCTATCCCTCCCTCCCTCTATCCTCCTCTCTATCCCTCTCGCTATCCCTTTATCTATACTCCTCTCTATCCCTTTATCTATCCTCCTCTCTATCCCTCTATCTATCCTCCTCTCTATCCCTTTATCTATCCTCCTCTCTATCCCTCTATCTATCCTCCTCTCTATCCCTCTATCTATCCTCCTCTCTATCCCTCCTCTCTATCCCTCTATCTATCCTCCTCTCTATCCCTCTATCTATCCTCCTCTCTATCCCTCTATCTATCCTCCTCTCTATCCCTCCTCTCTATCCCTCTATCTATCCTCCTCTCTATCCCTCTATCTATCCTCCTCTCTATCCCTCTATCTATCCTCCTCTCTATCCCTCCTCTCTATCCCTTTATCTATCCTCCTCTCTATCCCTCTATCTATCCTCCTCTCTATCCCTCTATCTATCCTCCTCTCTATCCCTCTATCTATCCTCCTCTCTATCCCTCTATCTATCCTCCTCTCTATCCCTCTATCTATCCTCCTCTCTATCCCTCTATCTATCCTCCTCTCTATCCCTCCTCTCTATCCCTCTATCTATCCTCCTCTCTATCCCTCTATCTATCCTCCTCTCTATCCCTCCTCTCTATCCCTCTATCTATCCTCCTCTCTATCCCTCTATCTATCCTCCTCTCTATCCCTCTATCTATCCTCCTCTCTATCCCTCCTCTCTATCCCTCTATCTATCCTCCTCTCTATCCCTCTATCTATCCTCCTCTCTATCCCTCTATCTATCCTCCTCTCTATCCCTCTATCTATCCTCCTCTCTATCCCTTTATCTATCCTCCTCTCTATCCCTTTATCTATCCTCCTCTCTATCCCTCTATCTATCCTCCTCTCTATCCCTCTATCTATCCTCCTCTCTATCCCTCTATCTATCCTCCTCTCTATCCCTTTATCTATCCTCCTCTCTATCCCTCTATCTATCCTCCTCTCTATCCCTCTATCTATCCTCCTCTCTATCCCTCTATCTATCCTCCTCTCTATCCCTCTATCTATCCTCCTCTCTATCCCTCTATCTATCCTCCTCTCTATCCCTCTATCTATCCTCCTCTCTATCCCTTTATCTATCCTCCTCTCTATCCCTCTATCTATCCTCCTCTCTATCCCTCTATCTATCCTCCTCTCTATCCCTCTCTCTATCCCTTTATCTATCCTCCTCTCTATCCCTCCTCTCTATCCCTCTATCTATCCTCCTCTCTATCCCTTTATATATCCTCCTCTCTATCCCTCTATCTATCCTCCTCTCTATCCCTCTATCTATCCTCCTCTCTATCCCTTTATCTATGCTCCTCTCTATCCCTCTATCTATCCTCCTCTCTATCCCTTTATCTATCCTCCTCTCTATCCCTTTATCTATCCTCCTCTCTATCCCTTTATATATCCTCCTCTCTATCCCTCTATCTATCCTCCTCTCTATCCCTCTATCTATCCTCCTCTCTATCCTCCTCTCTATCCCTCTATCTATCCTCCTCTCTATCCCTTTATCTATCCTCCTCTCTATCCCTCTATCTATCCTCCTCTCTATCCCTTTATCTATCCTCCTCTCTATCCCTCTATCTATCCTCCTCTCTATCCCTTTATCTATCCTCCTCTCTATCCCTTTATCTATCCTCCTCTCTATCCCTCTATCTATCCTCCTCTCTATCCCTCTATCTATCTATCCTCCTCTCTATCCCTCTATCTATCTATCCTCCTCTCTATCCCTCCATCTATCCTCCTCTCTATCCATCTATCTATCATTCTCTATATCCTTCTCTCTATCATTCTCTCTATCCCTCTCTATCATTCTCTATATCCCTTTCTATCATTCTCTATATCCCTTTCTCTATCATTCTCTATATCTCTCTCTATCATTCTCTATATCCCTCTCTCTATCATTCTCTATATCCCTCTCTCTATCATTCTCTATATCCCTCTCTCTATCATTCTCTATATCCCTCTCTCTATCATTCTCTATATCCCTCTCTCTATCATTCTCTATATCCCTTTCTCTATCATTCTCTATATCCCTCTCTCTATCATTCTCTATATCCCTCTCTCTATCATTCTCTATATCCCTCTCTCTATCATTCTCTATATCCCTCTCTCTATCATTCTCTATATCCCTCTCTCTATCATTCTCTATATCCCTTTCTCTATCACTCTCTATATCCCTCTCTCTATCATTCTCTCTATCATTCTCTATATCCCTTTCTCTATCACTCTCTATATCCCTCTCTCTATCATTCTCTCTATCACTCTCTATATCCCTCTCTCTATCATTCTCTATATCCCTCTCTCTATCATTCTCTATATCCCTCTCTCTATCATTCTCTATATCCCTTTCTCTATCATTCTCTATACCCCTCTCTCTATCATTCTCTAGATCCCTCTCTCTATCATTCTCTATATCCCTTTCTCTATCACTCTCTATATCCCTCTCTCTATCATTCTCTCTATCATTCTCTATATCCCTCTCTCTATCATTCTCTATATCCCTTTCTCTATCACTCTCTATATTCAATTCAATTCAATTCAAGGGGCTTTATTGGCATGGGAAACATGTGTTAACATTGCCAAAGCAAGTAAGGTATATAATATATAAAGTGAAATAAACAATAAAAATTAACAGTAGACATCACACATACAGAAGTTTCAAAACAATAAAGACATTACAAATGTCATATTATATATATATATACAGTGTTTTTACAATGTGCAAATGGTAAAGGACACAAGATAAAATAAATAAGCATAGATATGTGTTGTATTTACAATGGTGCGTGTTCTTCACTGGTTGCCCTTTTCTCGTGGCAACAGGTCACAAATCTTGCTGCTCTGATGGCACACTGTGGAATTTCACCCAGTATATCCCTCTCTCTATCATTCTCTATATCCCTCTCTCTATCATTCTCTCTATCATTCTCTATATCCCTTTCTCTATCACTCTCTATATCCCTCTCTCTATCATTCTCTATATCCCTTTCTCTATCACTCTCTATATCCCTCTCTATCATTCTCTATATATCTCTCTCTCTATCATTCTCTAGATCCCTTTCTCTATCATTCTCTATATCCCTCTCTCTATCATTCTCTATATCCCTCTCTATCCTCTTCTCTATCCCTCCATCCATCCATATATCCCTTTCTCTATCATTCTCTATATCCCTCTCTCTATCATTCTCTATATCCCTCTCTATCCTCCTCTCTATCCCTCCATCCATCCATATATCCCTCTCTCTATCATTCTCTATATCCCTTTCTCTATCATTCTCTATATCCCTCTCTCTATCATTCTCTCTATCATTCTCTCTATCATTCTCTATATCCCTTTCTCTATCACTCTCTATATCCCTCTCTATCATTCTCTATATATCTCTCTCTCTATCATTCTCTAGATCCCTTTCTCTATCATTCTCTATATCCCTCTCTCTATCATTCTCTATATCCCTCTCTCTATCCTCCTCTCTATCCCTCCATCCATCCATATATCCCTTTCTCTATCATTCTCTATATCTCTCTCTTTCATTCTCTATATCCCTCTCTATCATTCTCTATATCCCTCTCTCTAACATTCTCTATATCCCTCTCTCTATCATATCTCTATATCTCTCTCTTTCATTCTCTATATCCCTCTCTCTATCATTCTTTATATCCCTCAATATCATTCTCTATATCTCTCTCTCTATCATTCTCTATATCCCTCTCTCTATCATTCTCTATATCTCTCACTTTCATTCTCTATATCCCTCTCTCTATCATTCTCTATATATATCTCTCTCTCTTTCATTCTCTATATCCATCTCTCTATTTATCAATAATACATATTTGTATTCAGTTGTTGTAAACCACAGATAAAGAAATGTTTAAATGTAGGAAATGTTTTTTCCTAAGTGTATGTGTGTGTGTGTGTGTGTGTGTGTGTGTGTGTGTGTGTGTGTGTGTGTGTGTGTGTGTGTGTGTGTGTGTGTGTGTGTGTGTGTGTGTGTGTGTGTGTGTGTGTGTGTGTGTGTGTGTGTGTGTGTGTGTGTGTGTATGTAAATGGAGAATGTAGGCACCTGAGCTGAGCCATAAGGGAGACTGGGAATTTACCACCCAACTATCAAATAATGGGGGCGATGTTTGTTTTTAGGGCCTCCACTTTTGATCTGAAATCACCATCACCCACTAATTAATGAGTAATTTTTCACATTCAAATTGTTTGAGCTGGTAATGTATCCATATTTATATCCATATAAAATGTGCCATGACGTAGGCAATGAATACAGTACCTGTCAAAAGTTTGGACACATCTACTCATTCCAGGGTTTTTCTCTATTTTTACTATGTTCTACATTGTACATTAATAGTGAAGACATCAAAACTAAGAAATAACACATATGGAATCATGTAGTAACCAAAAAAGTGTTAAACAAATCAAAATATATTGTATATTTGAGATTCTTCAACGTAGACACCCTTTGCCTTGATGACAACTTTGCACACTCTTGGCATTCTCTCAACCAGCTTTATGAAGTAGTTTCAATTAACAGGTGTGCCTTGTTAAAAGTTCATTTGTGGATTTTTTTTCCTTCTTAATGCGTTTGAGTTGTGACAAGATAAGGTTGGTATACAGAAGATAGCCCTATTTTTGTAAAAGTCCAATTCAATATTATGGCAAGAACAGAATAGCTCAAATAAGCAAAGTCTATTATTACTTTAAGACATGAATCAGTCAATCAAGACCTTTGAAAGTTTCTTCAGCAGTTGCAAAAACCTTTAAGCTCTATGATGAAACTGTCTCTCATGAGGATCGCCACAGGAAAGGAAGACCCACACATCTCAACATCACGTGGTCAGAGGAGACTGTGTGAATCAGGCCTGAATGGTCGAATTTATGAAGAAAAAAAACGCACTACTAAAGGACACCAATAATAAGAAGAGACTTGCTTGGGCCAAGAAATATGAGCAATGAACATTAGACCGGTGTAAATCTGTCCTTTCGTCCGATGAGTCCAAATTTTTGGTTCCAACCGCCGTGTCTTTGTGAGATGCAGAGTAGGCGAATGGATGATCTCTGCATGTGTGGTTCCCACCATGAAGCATGGAGGAGGAGGTGTGATGGTGTGGGGGTGCTTTGTTGGTGACACTGTCAGTGATTTATTTTGAACTCAAGGCACACTTAACCAGCATGGCTACCACAGCATTCTGCAGCGATACGCCATCCCATCTGGTTTGTGGTTAGTGGGACTATCATTTATTTTGACCCAATACACCTTCAGGCTGTGTAAGGCCTATTTGACCAAGAAGGAGTGATGGAGTGCTGCATCAGATGACCTGGCCTCCACAATCAGCCGACCTCAACCAAATTGAGATGGTTTGGGATGAGTTGGACCGCAGAGTGAAGGAAAAGCAGCCAACAAGTTCTCAGCATATGTGGGAACTCCTTCAAGACTGTTGTAAAATCTTCCCAGGTGAAACTGGTTGAGAGAATGCCAAGCGTGTGCAAAGCTGTGATCAAGGCAAAGGGTGGCTATTTTGATTTGTTTAACACTTTTTTGGTTACTACATGATTCCATATGTGTTATTTAATTGTTTTGATGTCTTCACTATTATTCTAACATGTAGAAAATAGTAAAAATAAAGAAAACCTTTGAATGAGTAGGTGTGTCCAAACTTATGACTGGTATTGTAAATAGCACAA
The DNA here is from genome assembly GCF_036934945.1 of Oncorhynchus masou masou. Lineage (NCBI taxonomy): Eukaryota > Metazoa > Chordata > Actinopteri > Salmoniformes > Salmonidae > Oncorhynchus > Oncorhynchus masou. Next base: position 15,882,599 of record NC_088244.1, read on the forward strand.
CTTTGGATTTCACCCCATCTCAAAATGGAATGGTTTAGACTGTTTGTCAGTGTTCACTCTCCTCCCACTTCTACCATGTGGTTCAGGTAGAAAAAGCAATTGCTGTCTTTGTTCTGACATTATGAACTTTACCCTATATATCTAGTAATAACCATATAAACTACTGCCAAAACTATTGCTGATGGTGAACCTGAATGATCGAAATTAAATCTATTGTAGCCTCAGCCCCAATCAACAGGTAGGCTATAGCCAAATGAGAGTCGTGTCTCCAGTGGTAGCTTAGGCTAGTTTATTCCTAGCTTAGGCTAGTTTATTCCTATCTTAGGCTAGTTTATTCCTAGCTTAGGCTAGTTTATTCCTAGCTTAGGCTAGTTTATTCCTAGCTTAGGCTAGTTTATTCCTATCTTAGGCTAGTTTATTCCTAGCTTAGGCTAGTTTATTCCTAGCTTAGGCTAGTTTATTCCTAGCTTAGGCTAGTTTATTCCTAGCTTAGGCTAGTTTATTCCTAGCTTAGGCTAGTTTATTCCTAGCTTAGGCTGGTTTATTCCTAGCTTAGACTAGTTTATTCCTAGCTTAGGCTAGTTTATTCCTAGCTTAGGCTAGTTTATTCCTAGCTTAGGCTGGTTTATTCCTAGCTTAGACTAGTTTATTCCTAGCTTAGGCTGGTTTATTCCTAGCTTAGGCTAGTTTATTCCTAGCTTAGGCTAGTTTATTCCGGTAAACACCATTTTCAACTGCGCATTTGATAACAATAATGTAGCAAATTACAGTTGTTGCCAGTCAACTACTAAAGCCTAATATTGCACAAGCCATTTTACAAATATTTGACGGTTGAAGGCGATGTTTGGCCTATGTCTCATTGGTCAGCGCGCAAAGCAGCGCAAGTGTGCAGTTTGACTAGGCTACTGATATTACTGGGGTTGTTCAGCATGCACAATGACTTGTAGGTCAATGACTGTCAACACAGTTACATGCTTAGTTCTATACTGAAGGAGAGGACACATCAGTTGTCACAAAAGATGAAGCATTTTTGGAAGGAAGAAAGAAAGCAATATGAGCAAAAAACCATGTGAACCAGTGATCCATAACGTTTGAATAGATTTTCTAACCGATGCATGCTACATTTGGATCGTTTGGAGTCCCACGGACCAATGCACTCATACTGTCTCTTAAACACTTGAACCGGGGACTGATGCATATCGTTTAATCATTACCTCACCAAAATATGAGATTAGAGTGTTTCCTCATATGGCTTGCAGGCCAGGGGCTGGTCAGGGGCTGGTCAGGTGCTGGTCTGGGGCTGGTCAGGGGCTGGTCCGGGAGTGGTCAGGGGCTGGTCAGGGGCTAGTCAGGGGCTGGTCCGGGACTGGTCAGGGGCTGGTCATGGTCCAGGTCAGGTGATGCGGTTAAATCACAGATCTGTCATAGTCCCCTGGCTTTACTCAATTTAGCTCCGACAGCTACAGCTCCACTGATCCGCTAATGCTAAGCTAATGCTAAGCTAATGCTAAGCTAATGCTAAGCTAGCTCTACTGTAGCTTGGCCTGATTGTACAGTACACAAGTACACACACAAATAGGTATTGACCAAGACTTAGTAGTTAGACCCCCCATGTGGTTCCTAGCGACCTTGAACACTTAACAACTCAATCTCTACCCATCTGCTTATCCTGTCTCTCTCTCTCTTTCAGTGCTCTCCCCCTTCTCTCCCTCCCCCTCTCTCTGTCTTCCTCTGTATACTGCCATGCTGAGTAGTCTTCTAAGCCAACTCTCGCCATTGTTAGAGGAAATGTTTCCATGGCTACAGGAGGCACACAGGCAGGCAGCCTAGCTGTGAGTGAGGCAGAAGCAGTACTGATGTTAGGAGACTAGAGATCTGCAGACGGAGACACTCTGCGACGTGATCCACTGAACATCTACTGATGTACAACACTTAGTCAGTCACTCCCATCTGAGGAGCTGTCCCACTTCTCTAACGCTATGACACCCAGACCACCTGTACGCAGACTGGAGGATAGACACGGAACTGTTTGTCTGTCACAGGACTCATGACATCCTCCAGTAGTTCTGATGAGTTTGTATAGTAGTCAGTTTCTCAATAGTACAACAGGGTCTAATGATCTTTCAATGTGTATGTCTGTCTGTCAGTACGACAGGGTCTAATGGTCTTTCAGTGAGTTTGTCCGTGTATTTGTCTGTCAGTGCTACAGTGTGTGGTAGTAGTGTTCCTGGCTGTAAACTGGTGGCACCACTCCCTCTCTCCCTTTCTCCCTCTCACTCACCTCTTATTCTCTCTAGTTCTCTTTCACTCATTCTCTCTCAGCTTTTAGCACAAAGCTGTGTGTGTCTGCTTCCCTTCCCCACCCTACATTCCTCTTTCCCCATGCAGCCTCTCCCCCGCATCCTCCCTCCCTTACCTCCTACTCACTCACTCACTCACTCACTCACTCACTCACTCACTCACTCACTCACTCACTCTCACTCACTTCCCCTATCTCCCTCGCTCCTACTCTCCCCTTTCCCCGCCCTATCTCTCACCCTCCTTCCCCTATCCCCCTCTGCCTTATGCTATGGTTATTGCTCCCTCTCTACCTCCTCCTATTCTGCTCTCCCTCCAACTCTCATTAACCCTTCCCCTGTCCCTCGCTCCTCTGCTCTCCCTCCAACTCTCATTAACCCTTCCCCTGTCCCTCGCACCTCTGCTCTCCCTCCAACTTTCATTAACCCTTCCCCTGTCCCTCGCTCCTCTGCTCTCCCTCCAACTCTCATTAACCCTTCCCCTGTCCCTCGCTCCTCTGCTCTCCCTCCAACTTTCATTAACCCTTCCCCTGTCCCTCGCTCCTTTGCTCTCCCTCCAACTCTCATTAACCCTTCCCCTGTCCCTCGCTCCTCTGCTCTCCCTCCAACTCTCATTAACCCTTCCCCTGTCCCTCGCTTCTCTGCTCTCCCTCCAACTCTCATTAACCCTTCCCCTGTCCCTCGCTCCTCTGCTCTCCCTCCAACTCTCATTAACCCTTCCCCTGTCTCGCGCTCCTCTGCTCTCCCTCCAACTCTCATTAACCCTTCCTCTGTCCCTCGCTCCTCTGCTCTCCCTCCAACTCTCATTAACCCTTCCCCTGTCCCTCGCTCCTCTGCTCTCCCTCCAACTCTCATTAACCCTTCCCCTGTCCCTCGCTCCTCTGCTCTCCCTCCAACTCTCATTAACCCTTCCTCTGTCCCTCGCTCCTCTGCTCTCCCTCCAACTCTCATTAACCCTTCCCCTGTCCCTCGCTCCTCTGCTCTCCCTCCAACTCTCATTAACCCTTCCTCTGTCCCTCGCTCCTCTGCTCTCCCTCCAACTCTCATTAACCCTTCCCCTGTCCCTCGCTCCTCTGCTCTCCCTCCAACTCTCATTAACCCTTCCCCTGTCCCTCGCTCCTCTGCTCTCCCTCCAACTCTCATTAACCCTTCCCCTGTCCCTCGCTCCTCTGCTCTCCCTCCAACTCTCATTAACCCTTCCCCTGTCCCTCGCTCCTCTGCTCTCCCTCCAACTCTCATTAACCCTTCCCCTGTCCCTCGCTCCTCTGCTCTCCCATTCATCCCCCTTTTCCTCTTGATTTTATTCTATTCCACCCTTCCTCTTTCTTTTCCCTATCAGTCTCATTTTCTCTTTCAACCCTCTCTCACATTCCCATTACGCTCTCTCTCTCTCTCCATCTCTCCCTCCCACCCACTCTACTCAGTCCTGTTTTGTTAAACTGCATTCATTCCCCACATTGGTGAGAATGGCGCTTCCCAGATTTGTGAGGATGTTTTTTTATTTAGCTACCGACTGAACTTTTTTTGTACAAAATGTTTCTGCCATTGTTTCCTTTTACGGAAAATAGCTTCTGGGCATCAGAACAGCCATCACTAACCTAGATTTGGATGAAGACTTCTACGTCAACGAGTCCACGGTGCAGGACACACTGCTCACCCCGGACGAGGCCCTAATCCCAGAGTCTTGGAAAAGGAAACTACGGAGTAAGAGAGGCAGACGTGCGGGTATCTTGATGAAAATCCGCCTCTACCCTTCGTTCTAGTGGCAAATGTAAAATCACTGGAGAACAAACTGGACAAGCTCCATTTGAGAGCTTGTGACCTGTACAACTAGAAGAGACGAAACTCTAGATCATCATTACTCCACTCACATAATTGCATACAAAGCTCTCCCTCACCCTCCATCTAGCAAATCTGACCATAACTTTATCCTCCTGATTCCAGCTTACAAGTAATACCTCAAACAGGAAGTACCAGCGCAATACGGAAGTGGTTCGATGAAGCGGATGCTAAGCTACAGGACCATTTCACTAGCACAGACTGGAATATGTTCTGAGATTCATCCCATGGCATTGAGAAGTTTACCACATCAGTCACCTGTTTCATTTAACAATGCATCAATGACGATATCCCCACAGTGACCGTACGTACATATCCCAACCAGAAGCCATGGATTACAGGCAACATCTGCACTGAGCTAAAGGCTAGAGCTGCCGCTTTCAAGGAGCGGGACAATAATCCGGATGCTTATAAGACATCCCGCTACGAACTCCGACAGATTACCAAGACGCATACTCGGAACATGCGCTGACCAGCTGGCAAGTGTCTTCACTGACATTTTCAACCTCTCCCTGATCCAGTCTGTAATACCTACATGTTTCAAGCAAACCACCATAGTCCCTGTGTGCTAAGGTAACCTGTCTAAAGGACTGTTGACCCATAGCACTCATATCTCTAGCCATGAAATGCTTTGAAACCCTGGACCCACTCCAATCCACATACCGCCTCAACAGATTTACAGATGACACAATCTCTATTGCACTTCACGCTGCCCTCTCCCACCTGGACAAGAGGAACTCTTATGTGAGAATGCTGTTCACTGATTACAGCTAAGTATTCAACACCATAGTGCCCTCCAAACTCATCACTAAGTTAAGGACCCTGGGACTGAACACCTCCCTCTGCAACTAGATCCTAGACTTCTTGACGGGACACCTCCAGGTGGTGAGGGTCGGCAACAACACATCCGCCATACTGACCCTCAACACGGGGCCTCCTCAGGGGTGTGTGCTTAGTCCCCTCCTGTACTCCCTCTTCACCCAGGACTGTGTGGCCCCAAACGATTCCAAAACCATCATTAAGTTTGCTGATGACACAATTGTGGTAGGCCTGATCACCGATGACGGTGAGACAGCCTATAGCGAGGTAGTCAGAGACCTGGCAGTATGGTGCCGGGACAACAACCTCTACCTCAACAAGACAAAGGAGCTGATCGTGGACTAGAGGGCATGACAACGCTTCTTCCCCCTCAGGAGGCTGAAAAGATTTGTTATGGGCCCTCAGATCCTCAAAGATTTGTACAGATGCACCATGGAGAGCATCTTGACTGGCTGCATCAATGCTTGGTATGGCAACTGTTTGGCATCGCCCACAAGGCACTAGAGTGGGTATTTTATTTATTTTTACCTTTATTTAACTAGGCAAGTCAGTTAAGAACAAATTTGTATTTACAATGACAGCCTAGGAACAGTGGGTTAACTGCCTGTTCAGGGGCAGAACAACAGATTTGTACCTTGTCAGCTCGGGGGTTTGAACTTGCAACCTTCCAGTTGCTAGTCCAACGCTCTAACCACTAGGCTACCTGCATATGGCCCAGCACATCACTGGGGCCGAGATCCCTCACCTTCCAGGACCTCTATACCAGGCGATGTCAGAGGAAGACCATAACAAAATGGTCAAAGACTCCAGCCACGCAAGTCATAGACTGTTCTCTCAGCTACCGTACGGAAAGCGGTACTGATGTACCACGTCTGGAACCAACAGGACCCTGACCAGCTTCTACCCCCAAGCCAAATAGTTAGTCCAGGTAGCTAATTAATTAAATACTTAACTATAATAATACTTTTATTATGACGTGTCATTACTTTAATATTATTTCTCTACTTTCTCTCTCTCTGCATTGTTGGGAAGGGCCCGTAAGTAAGCATTTCACTGCTAGTCTACACCTGTTGTTTACAGAGCATGTACAAATAGAATTTGACTTGAGATTACCCTGAGCTCTGCAATCCTCCAAACCTACCCACACTGTTCTCCTCACCTCCCTCCTCTCCCACTACACCTACACCTACCCGAAACCACACTCACCTTAATCACTCACTTACTCAGTCACTCAAATATTCCCTCACCTCTCCTCATTCCAAGCGTACCCCTCCTAACCCCACATGCCCCTCAATCATACACCTCTAATCCCCCCCAAATCCCCCCCCAACCCATCCACCAACACTCACTCATTCACCCCCCCCCCCCCCCCAGCACTACCCTCATCACCACCATCTTTTCTCTACCCACATCTCCTCTCTCGTCCTCGTTCTCCCTCTTTCCTCTTCAGGTTCTGTGTGATTTATTCCTACCCTCCCTCCCTCTCCTTGGAGGTTGTGGGCCAGCTAGTCCCTAAAAACAACAGAGGGAGAGAGAGGGAGAAAAGAAAGAGAGAGGGAGGGTAAGAGAGACAGAATAACAACCTCTTTTACTTTCCATCCTCTCTCTTTTTTTTACCCATCATGTTGTTCCTTCCCTTCTCCCACACTGCTTCTTGGATTGTCTCTGAATTCTTGAGCTGTGTTAGTGGCTTACTCCCCCTTTCAACTGAAATGGCTTTTACTCTCTCAAACTCTGGCATGCGGAGGAAGCAAGTTCAACCTCACCTCCCTCTATGTCCACTCACCGACTCACACATACCACACACATACCACACACACACACACACACACACACACACACACACACACACACACACACACACACACACACACACACACACACACACACACACACACACACACGCACACACGCACACACACACACACACACACATATTCACACATACATCTCACATGGCTGCATGCTTGGTATTTGTGACAACATTGTCCTTGTGAAATCTGTTGTGTGGGCTGTGACTGTGTTGGTGATCCCTCTACTTGTCCTATCCCCAGGCTGGCCTAGCTCTGACTGGATATGAGTGTGAGGACAAAGTGCTAAGACACCCAGGCATTCTAGCAGCACTGCTGTATGAGACATAAGCAGTGACCCGGATTCTGTCACAATGGGATGGAGAAGTTGTCGGAGGTAGACTTGGACCATCCCCATATTCAACCTGAACCATTTGGGGGAGAAGCCATACAGTACACTATGTGTTAGAGGGAAACTGTCTACTCCTACTCACCTATACACACTTCCTGTGTGTGTATCCAGAATATGATCAAATAAGCATACTTTTCCATCCAGATTCCCTCTCTGGAACATGGGTGTGTTTGTGTGTGATGGAAGGATATCTGTAGTGTCCAATGTGTTCCGCCTACGATGAAGTTGTAAGTGTTGTGTTAGTGTACGTGTGTGTAAAACCTGATATTTCTAGAAAATGGACACTGGCCAGTGACATCCCGGAACTCTGTGACACAAAAGAGAGTGTTGGGTTCCCTGAAGGGAGAGGCCACACACACACACTCCATTCGTCCCTCAGCTGCAGAACAGAGGTCAGAGGTTACTTGGGGTCAGCTGACCGTTCCTCAATTTTCAGGCCTTCACTCTCTCGTCCCTTTTTACTGTGGTGAAACACACTCCCCTCAAAACACACAGACTCCAGTCAACACACTGTTCAGGCTGCAACCACAAGCCTTAAAGCTGTATCTCCTGTCCATTAGCTGTAACTCTCCATGGAAGATATATGATTTCTCTCTCTCTCTGTCTCTCTCTCTCTCTCTTTTCTCTTTCTCTCTCTCTCTCTCTCTCTCTCTCTCTCTCTCTCTCTCTCTCTCTCTCACTCTCTCTGTTTTCTCTTTCTCTCTCTCTCTCTCTCTCTCTGTCTCTGTCTCTCTCTCGCTGTGTTTCTCTCTCTCTCTCTCTCTCTCTGTGTGTTTCTCTCTCTCTCTCTGTCTCTCTCTCTCTCTGTCTCCCTCTCCCTCTCTGTCTCTCTCTCTTTCTCTCTCTGTCTCTCTCTCTCTCTGTGTCTCTCTCTCTCTCTCTCTCTGTGTCTCTCTCTCTCTCTGTGTTTCTCTCTCTCTCTCTGTGTTTCTCTCTCTCTTTCTCTCTCGCTCTGTGTTTCTCTGTCTCTGTGTGTGTTTCTCTCTCTCTCTGTCTGTGTTTCTCTCTCTCTCTGTCTCTCTCTCTCTGTCTGTGTTTCTCTTTCTCTCTGTCTGTGTTTCTCTCTCTCTCTGTCTCTCTCTCTCTCTCTCTCTCTGTCTCTCTCTCTGTCTCTCTCTCTCTCTCTCTCACACACACAGGCTATACTGTATGATGAAGACATATTCACTTTATTTATTTGAATGCAATCATATTCTGTCACATCTTCCCACCCAAGCAGCTACTCAATCTACATATCACACACACACACACACACACACACACACACACACACACACACACACACACACACACACACACACACACACACACACACACACACACACACACACACACACACACACACACACACACACACACACACACACACAAAGCTAGCACCACGATTCCTCCTATTTGTGTCTTCTTTTAAAAGGCTGTTTTATTTAGCATAAATGTTTAAGCCAAGGGTGCCCGGCTACCATGGCAACCAAATTAAACTGAGAATCTCTTCAGAAAGCAGAAATCTAAATTATTCGGACCCTTTATGAAGAGAGAAATGAAAACGCTGCACCGTGTATGCAGACTACTGTCCTTTGAAATAAAATGAGTGGGGAAAAAATTAACAAAAACCTGTCTGTTTTTATGTGTAAAACCATGAACAACGAAACATGAATGTAAACATTATGGAGATTACACAGAATATAGTAATTTATCAGAACGTAGTTGAAACATCTTTGAATAACCTACCTTTTCAAAGAGTATCTTAAATAGTCCCACACCCCCCCCTTTGTACCACCTTCTCACAAAAAATACTTTCACAAAAAATACACTCGCACTTGACTTTTTTCCCCTCTTGCTGGCTCTGACCTTGCTGATAGCTACTTCAGTGACGAAAAAAGTACTTAGTATGACTGTCGTATGAGGCTAGCTATCTTAAGATGAATGCACTAACTATAAGTTGTTCTGTATAAGAGCGTCAACTAAATGACTAAAATTAAAATAATTTAATATGTATGTGCTTTCTCATAACCCACTCCAATATGTAATATCACAGAGCATTATAACATGCATTTATAGAGGATTAGCTTTGAGATGGGTTATGATCGCATAGGTGATTATATCTGTCAGGACTGAGGATAACGCTGACATGTCCATATAGATGACATAGTGAGTCGATTGACTGATGGCATGAGGATGATGTTGTATTTTGGGGCATGATGATGGTCTTTACATATCCCATCGTATTTTTGATTAAACCATGTATGATGCTGTTACTATTCATATCATGTTGTATAGTTGGATGTTTTTTTAAACTATAGATCGTACATTCCAAATTGTTGTATACTACCAAGTGTATTATAGTGAATGAAAACACAGATAACAGATAAATAACTGTCACTGTCAAATATAATGTCCACTAATACCATAATGTTGACAAATACCACAATGTAATAGTGTCCATGAATGCCTTAATGTCGACCAATACCATAGTGTCCACTAATACCATAGTGTCATTAATACCATATTGTCAATTAATACCATAGTGTCCACTAATACCATAGTTTCCATTAATACCATAGTGTCCACTAATTCCACAGTGTCCACTAATACCATAGTGTCAATTAATACCATAGTGTCCACTAATACCATAGTGTCCACTAATACCATAGTGTCCACTAATACCATAGTGTCCACTAATACCATATTGTCAATTAATACCATAGTGTCAATTAATACCATATTGTCCACTAATACCATAGTGTCCATTAATACCATATTGTCAATTAATACCATAGTGTCCACTAATACCATAGTGTCATTAATACCATATTGTCAATTAATAACATATTGTCAATTAATACCATAGTGTCCACTAATACCATAGTGCCCATTAATACCATATTGTCAATTAATACCACAGTGTCCACTAATACCATAGTGTCCACTAATACCATAGTGTCCACTAATACCATAGTGTCCATTAATACCATAGTGTCCATTAATACCATAGTGTCCATTAATACCATAGTGTCAATTAATACCATGGTGTCCACTAATACCATAGTGTCCACTAATACCATAGTGTCAATTAATACCATGGTGTCCACTAATACCATAATGTCAATTAATACCATAGTGTCCACTAATACCATAGTGTCCATTAATACCACAGTGTCCATTAATACCAGAATGTCCATTAATACCATAGTGTCAATTAATACCATAATGTCCATTAATACCATAATGTCCATTAATACCATAGTGTCCACTAATACCATAGTGTCCACTAATTCCACAGTGTCCATTAATACCATAGTGTCCACTAATGCCATAGTGTCCACTAATACCATATTGTCCATTAATACCATAGTGTCAATTAATACCATAGTGTCCACTAATACCATATTGTCAATTAATACCATATTGTCCACTAATACCATAGTGTCCACTAATACCATATTGTCAATTAATACCATAGTGTCCACTAATACCATAGTGTCCACTAATACCATATTGCCAATTAATACCAATAGTGTCCACTAATACCATATTGTCAATTAATACCATAGTGTCCACTAATTCCATAGTGTCCATTAATACCATAGTGTCCACTAATACCATAATGTCCCTTAATACCATAATGCCCACTAATACCATATTGTCAATTAATACCACAGTGTCTACTAATACCATAGCTTCCATTAATACCATAATGTCCATTAATACCACAGTGTCCACTAATACCATAGTGTCCACTAATGCCATAGTGTCCACTAATACCATATTGTCAATTAATACCACAGTGTCCACTAATACCATATTGTCAATTAATACCACAGTGTCCACTAATACCATAGTGTCCATTAATACCATAATGTCCATTAATACCATAATGTCCATTAATACCATAGTGTCCACTAATACCATATTGTCAATTAATACCATAGTGTCCACTAATACCATAGTGTCCATTAATACCATAATGCCCTTTAATATCATAGTGTCCACTAATACCATATTGTCAATTAATACCATAGTGTCCACTAATACCATAGTGTCCATTAATACCATAATGTCCATTAATACCATAGTGTCCACTAATACCATATTGTCAATTAATACCATAGTGTTCACTAATACCATAGTGTCCATTAATACCACAGTGTCCATTAATACCATAATGTCCATTAATACCTTAGTGTCAATTAATACCATAATGTCCATTAATACCATAATGTCCATTAATACCATAATGTCCATTAATACCATAGTGTCCACTAATACCATAGTGTCCACTAATACCATAGTGTCCATTAATACCATAGTGTCCATTAATACCACAGTGTCCATTAATACCATAGTGTCCACTAATTCCATATTGTCCATTAATACCACAGTGTCCACTAATACCATAGTGTCAATTAATACCATAGTGCCCACTAATACCATAGTGTCCACTAATACCATAGTGTCCATTAATACCATAGTGTCAATTAATACCATAATGTCCACTAATACCATAGTGTCCACTAATACCATAATGTCCATTAATACCATAGTGTCCACTAATGCCATAGTGTCCACTAATACCATATTGTCCATTAATACCATAGTGTCAATTAATACCATAGTGTCCACTAATACCATATTGTCAATTAATACCATATTGTCCACTAATACCATAGTGTCCACTAATACCATATTGTCAATTAATACCATAGTGTCCACTAATACCATAGTGTCCACTAATACCATATTGCCAATTAATACCAATAGTGTCCACTAATACCATATTGTCAATTAATACCATAGTGTCCACTAATTCCATAGTGTCCATTAATACCATAGTGTCCACTAATACCATAATGTCCCTTAATACCATAATGCCCACTAATACCATATTGTCAATTAATACCACAGTGTCTACTAATACCATAGCTTCCATTAATACCATAATGTCCATTAATACCACAGTGTCCACTAATACCATAGTGTCCACTAATGCCATAGTGTCCACTAATACCATATTGTCAATTAATACCACAGTGTCCACTAATACCATATTGTCAATTAATACCACAGTGTCCACTAATACCATAGTGTCCATTTATACCATAATGTCCATTAATACCATAATGTCCATTAATACCATAGTGTCCACTAATACCATATTGTCAATTAATACCATAGTGTCCACTAATACCATAGTGTCCATTAATACCATAATGCCCTTTAATATCATAGTGTCCACTAATACCATATTGTCAATTAATACCATAGTGTCCACTAATACCATAGTGTCCATTAATACCATAATGTCCATTAATACCATAGTGTCCACTAATACCATATTGTCAATTAATACCATAGTGTCCACTAATACCATAGTGTCCATTAATACCACAGTGTCCATTAATACCATAATGTCCATTAATACCATAGTGTCAATTAATACCATAATGTCCATTAATACCATAATGTCCATTAATACCATAATGTCCATTAATACCATAGTGTCCACTAATACCATAGTGTCCACTAATACCATAGTGTCCATTAATACCATAGTGTCCATTAATACCACAGTGTCCATTAATACCATAGTGTCCACTAATTCCATATTGTCCATTAATACCACAGTGTCCACTAATACCATAGTGTCAATTAATACCATAGTGCCCACTAATACCATAGTGTCCACTAATACCATAGTGTCCATTAATACCATAGTGTCAATTAATACCATAATGTCCACTAATACCATAGTGTCCACTAATACCATAATGTCTATTAATACCATAGTGTCAATTAATACCATAATGTCCACTAATACCATAGTGTCCATGAATACCATAGTGTCAATTAATACCATAGTGTCTATTAATACCATAGTGTCCATTAATACCATAGTGTCAATTAATACCATAGTGTCTATTAATACCATAGTGTCTATTAATACCATAGTGTCCACTAATACCATAGTGTCAATTAATACCATAGTGTCTATTAATACCATAGTGTCCACTAATACCATAGTGTCCATTAATAGCATAGTGTCAATTAATACCATAGTGTATATTAATACCATAGTGTCCATTAATACTATAGTGTCAATTAATACCATAATGTCCACTAATACCATAGTGTCCACTAATACCATAATGTACTTTAATACCATAGTGTCAATTAATACCATAGTGTCCATTAATACCATAGTGTCAATTAATACCATAGTGTCCATTAATACCATAGTGTCCATTAATACCATAGTGTCCACTAATACCATAGTGTCCACTAATACCATAGTGTCCATTAATACCATAGTGTCAATTAATACCATAGTGTCTATTAATACCATAGTGTCCATTAATACCATAGTGTCAATTAATACCATAATGTCCACTAATACCATAGTGTCCACTAATACCATAATGTCCATTAATACCATAGTGTCAATTAATACCATAGTGTCCATTAATACCATAGTGTCAATTAATACCAAAGTGTCATTTAATACCATAATGTCCATTAATACCAAAGTGTCCTTTAATACCATAATGTCCATTAATACCATAGTGTCTATTAATACCGTAATGTCCATTAATACCGTAATGTCTAATATCATAGTGTCCACTAAAACCGTAAACTGATTTTACAATACTCTAGCATGGAATGACTACTGTACTGCATGTGATCATATCTAGCGGAGGATAGACAGTGTATTAGGAGCGTTGACTTGACTGGCTGAAGTGTGATTACTGCTGGACTAGAAGTGTTCCATCTGTAGCCCCGCTGGTTGAGGGGATGCTGGGTAAACAGGTCAAGGGTTATTCACTCGTCCAATGAGCAGATGAGTGAAAGGAGATGAGGGTCAGAGGTCTCTGTCTCTTTCCTCTCCTCCACTTCTACTCCTTCTGTTCCCTCATTCGCTCTCTCTCACACACATGCACACATACACACATACATACAACCACACACACACAGAGCACACATACACACATACACACATACATACAACCACACACACACAGAGCACACATACACACATACACACATACATACAACCACACACACACAGAGCACACACACACACACATACACACATACATACAACCACACACACACACAGAGCACAAACAACGGATCTATTTGATTGATTTGACTCCTCTGCCTGCTCGGCTGCCCACTGGAGGGGGAGGAGCAGAGCTCTAATGAATACCTGCACCCTGTGCCCCTGAAACCAAGCCCTACTCCCCCACCTTAATTAACTGTGTGTGTGTGTGTGTCTATGTTTTTATGTGTGTGTTCTCTGCCTCCTTATTCAACTGCCCCTGTCTCCTTCTTCTTAACTCGCTTTTCCTTTAGCCTTTTACACAGGAAAGTCTCTCTTGTACTGCTTGCTCTCTGTCTCTGTCTCTGTCTCTGTCTCTGTCTCTGTCTCTGTCTCTGCCTCTGCCTCTGCCTCTGCCTCGGCCTCTGCCTCGGCCTCTGTCTCTGTCTCTGTCTGTCTCTGTCTCTGCCTCTGCCTCTGCCTCTGCCTCTCTCTCTCTCTCTCTCTCTCTTTTTGTGTGGGGTCACCCCCAAAGCCAATTTCTCCTTTGGCTGCCTTTCCTTCCAGTTCTCTGCTGCCAATGACTGGAACGAACTGCAAAAATCATAATATACAAATAAAAATATACAAATAAAAATGTGATTTAAAGACATGTCAATCCAGGCCACTTATTATTGACCAGAGGATCCCTCCCCACATACCTCTAGTTACTTTGTCATGTACACCTTGATCCCAAAAAGTCTCTCAGACAGACACCCCTCGCATCATCATACAGCCATCCCCACAGTGGTGACTCAAGCCCATCAGTATTCAGCCAGAGGAGAGGAACGCTACAGTCTCACAGCCCCTCTCTCACCTTGACTTTCACCACGGCAACAGAACACGGTAACAACGCCGTGGCAACCAACACACTGCATATCGAACATACCTGAGGACAATGAAAATGAGTCGTACTCTTACCCTCTCCCTCTTATTCTCTCTGCCTTCTCCGTCTGTCTGCCTTCTCACTCTCTCTGCCTTCTCCCTCTCTCTGCCTTTTCTCTCTTTCTCTGCCTTCTCCCTCTCTCTGCCTTCTCCCTCTCTCTGCCTTCTCCCTCTCTCTGCCTACTCCCTCTCTCTGCCTTCTCCCTGTCTGCCTTCTCCCTCTTTCTCTGCCTTCTCCCTCTCCCTCTCTCTGCCTTCTCCGTCTGTCTGCCTTCTCCCTCTCTCTGCCTTCTCCCTCTCTCTGCCTTCTCTCTCTTTCTCTGCCCTCTCCTTCTTTCTCTGCCTTCTCCCTCTCTCTTCCTTCTCCCTCTCCCTCTCTCTGCCTTCTCTCTCTCATTCTTTCTCTGCTTCCTCCCTCATTCACTCTCTTCATTCCCCCTCTCTCTGCCTTCTCCCACTCCCTCTCTCTGCCTTCCTCCTCTCTATGCCTTCTCCCTCTATCTCTGCCTTCTCCATCTCTCTCTTTCTCTGCCTTCTCCCTCTTTCTCTCTCTGCCTTCTCCCTCTATCTCTGCCTTCTCCCTCTCTCTTCCTTCTCCCTCTCTCTGCCTTCTCCCTCTATCTCTGCCTTCTCCCTCTCTCTTCCTTCTCCCTCTCTCTTCCTTCTCCCTCTCTCTGCCTTCTCCCTCCCCCTCTCTCTGCCTTCTACCTCTCCATCTATCTGCCTTCTCCCTCTCCCTCTCTCCACCTTCTCCCTCTCCCTCTCTCTGCCTTCTCCCTCTCCCTCTCCCTCTCTCTGCCTTCTCCCTCCCCCTCTCTCTGCCTTCTACCTCTCCATCCATCTGCCCTCTCCCTCTCCCTCTCTCCGCCTTCTCCCTCTCCCTCTCTCCGACTTCTCCCTCTCCCTCTCTCCGCTTTCTCCCTCTCCTTCTCTCCACCTTCTCCCGCTCTCCACCTTCTCCCTCTCCCTCTCTCTGCCTTCTTCCTCTCAATTCAATTCAATTCAAGGGGCTTTATTGGCATGGGAAACATGTGTTAACATTGCCAAAGCAAGTAAGGTAAACAATAAAAATTAACAGTAGACATCACACATACAGAAGTTTCAAAACAATAAAGACATTACAAATGTCATATTATATATATATATATATATATATATATATATATATATATATATATATATATATATATACAGTGTTTTTACAAGGTACAAATGGTAAAGGACACAAGATAAAATAAATAAGCATAGATATGGGTTGTATTTACAATGGTGTTTGTTCCTCACTGGTTGCCCTTTCTCGTGGCAACAGGTCACAAATCTTGCTGCTCTGATGGCACACTGTGGAATTTCACCCAGTAGATATGGGAGTTTTTCAAAATTGGATTTGTTTTCGAATTCTTTGTGGATCTGTGTAATCTGAGGGAAATATGTCTCTCTAATATGGTCATACATTGGGCAGGAGGTTAGGAGGTGCAGCTCAGTTTCCACCTCATTTTGTGGGCAGTGAGCACATAGCCTGTCTTCTCTTGAGAGCCATGTCTGCCTACGGCGGCCTTTCTCAATAGCAAGGCTATGCTCGCT
Source organism: Oncorhynchus masou masou (assembly GCF_036934945.1). Taxonomy (NCBI): domain Eukaryota; kingdom Metazoa; phylum Chordata; class Actinopteri; order Salmoniformes; family Salmonidae; genus Oncorhynchus; species Oncorhynchus masou. The sequence continues at coordinate 15,899,294 of NC_088244.1, forward strand.
GAGTCTGTACATAGTCAAAGCTTTCCTTAATTTTGGGTCAGTCACAGTGGTCAGGTATTCTGCCGCTGTGTACTCTCTGTGTAGGGCCAAATAGCATTCTAGTTTGCTCTGTTTTCTTGTTAATTCTTTCCAATGTGTCAAGTAATTATCTTTTTGTTTTCTCATGATTTGGTTGGGTCTAATTGTGCTGCTGTCATGGGGCTCTGTAGGGTGTGTTTGTGAACAGAGCCCCAGAACCAGCTTGCTTAGGGGACTCTTCTCCAGGTTAATCTCTCTGTAGGTGATGGCTTTGTTGTGGAAGGTTTGGGAATCGCTTCCTTTTAGGTGGTTATAGAATTTAACAGCTCTTTTCTGGATTTTGATAATTAGTGGGTATCGGCCTAATTCTGCTCTGCTCTCCGCCTTCTCCCTCACCCTCTCCCTCTCTCTGCCTTCTCCCTCTCCCTCAATCTTTATCTTTCTCAGTTGTTATACTGTTTCATTCCTTTCCTTTTTAAATCTTTCTCTTTTTCTCTTTTACTGTTTGTCTTTTCTGTCTCTCTGTTCTGCATGCCACATTTCACATCTATAATAATACCTGCCCAGACCTCTCACACTTTGTGCAATATACTAGAAGTGTATGCATCATAGGCCAGTGATAGGAGGTGTTGTACTAGCTCTAATACACAGACAGACACACACACGCACACACTCAAACTCACATACACACAGTTTGGAAGACAGTGTCCTACAAACCCCCAGGGAGTGTTGAATTGTGTGTGAATGTGTGTGTGTGTGTGTGTGTGTGTGTGTGTGTGTGTGTGTGTGTGTGTGTGTGTGTGTGTGTGTGTGTGTGTGTGTGTGTGTGTGTGTGTGTGTGTGTGTGTGTGCTGTCAGAAGTTGTGTGTGACAGACATGTAGATCTACAGAGGAGTGTGTGGCAGCGGTGTCTGATGCTGACAGTTGTTCACAACATTCTCTACTTTACTCTGTCACTGGGATGTCACTGCAGTCTAAACAAACCTTTATACCCTGGATAGACTCTCTCTCTCGTGTGCGCCATCTCTCTTTGTCTGTCTCCCTGTCTGTCTATATCTTTCTGTCTGTCTCTCTCTCTCTCTCTCTGTCTCACTCTCTTTCTCCCTGTCTCTCTCTCTTTCTGTCTGTCTCTCTCAATTTCTGTCACTCTCTCTCTGTCTCTCTCTCTGTCTCACTCTCTTTCTCTCTGTCTCTCTCTCTTTCTCTCTGTCTCTCTCTCTGTCTTTCTCTCTGTCTCGCTCTCTTTCTCTCTTTCACTCTGTCTCTCTTTCTTTCTCTCTGTCTCTCTCTCTCTTTCTCTCTGTCTCTCTCTGTCTCTCTCTGTCTCTCTCTGTCTCTCTCTCTTTCTCTCTGTCTCTCTGTCTCTCTCTCTTTCTCTCTGTCTCTCTCTCTCTTTCTCTCTCTGTCTCTCTCTCTTTCTCTCTGTCTCGCTGTCTCTCTCTCTTTCTCTCTGTCTCTCTCTCTCTTTCTCTCTGTCTCTCTGTCTCTCTATCTCTCTCTTTCTCTTTTGTACTCCAGCTCTCTATCTGTCTATCGCTGTTTGACCATCTGTCTTCTTTTCACAGGCTCTCTCTCATTCCTTTACTCCCTCTTTCTCTCTCTTGCTATGTGTTTAAATGATCTCAGATGAGACAGTACTGATTTATCTGTCAACAGCATCCTGTCCTTTGTTGTAATTTTGGGGGATGTGTGTGTGTGTGTGCAGACACAAGTGCGTTTGGTGGAAAACACAAATGGTTGTACATTTTACAAACAGGATGAATTCGAGGTGGGGTGTTTAAAGGAGAGGTTTTCCATGGATGATTTAAGCAGTCAAGACAAAATGAATGTTGTCAACGGCCAGGCAGCCCATCCGGACTGGTCTCGGAGTAGTGGTTGTGTCAAAATAAATGGGTGTGTTGAGAGTGCACTGTTATTGGAGGGTCTCTTTTGATTGAACAGCATTGCCAGCGCTCAGAGGATTAGCTTATTTTGTTCCATCTCTTTCAGGAAGCACATGGAGGATGCTAAAGCAGTTTTAATCACATACACAACTCAAACTTTTATGACAAATTATTACCGGTATACTAACTATGTTTCATGAATATCCAAAGAGTATTGTTTAGTCTCATAATAATTTTCTTTGAGTTCACATACAGAACTTTATGAAAGCAGTTGTGACACATGAAGGTCTGCACCCAAATACTTTGTCTTTTACTCAAGTAGTATTTTACTGGGTGACTCACTTTTACTTGAGTCATTTTCTATGAAGGTATCTTTTACTTTTCCACCCCTGTACAGTTTTGCCCCAGCCTCAGCTAACACACCTGCCTCCAATAATCACCTAATCATGATCTTCAGTTTAGAATGCAGTTTGATTAATCAGCTGTGTTTGCTAGAGATGGAGAAGAAGAGTGACACCATTCAGGCCCTGGAGGACTGGAGTTGCTCACTCCTGCTCTCTACAGTCATGTCACCACGAACCTCTGCACTCGCTGGCAACAACTGACAAAAAGTCAAACCAATTACATGTGCGCTTTCGATATGCCGACTTTCTTTCAACACAGCCAGTATCGGCCACCATATTGGGCTGCAACTACCCACTTCTCTCTTCTGCCCCATTTCTCACTAACAGATCTGAAAACAAAGGAATATCGGTCATCCGTACAGCGCATTCAGAAAGTATTCAGACCATTAGCCTTTTCCACATGTTCTTACATTACAGCCTTATTCTAAAATTTATTCAATTATCAATCTACACACATAATGACAAAGCAGAAATAGTTTTTTTGAAATTTTTGCAAATGTATATTAACAAAAACGGAAATATAAAATGCACATAAGTATTCAGACCCTTTACTCAGTATTTTGTTGATGCACCTTTGGCAGTGGTTACAGCCTTGAGTCTTCTTGGCACACCTGTACTTGGTGAGTTTCTCTCATTCTTCTCTGCAGATCCTCTCAAGCTCTGTCAGGTTGGATGGGGAGCGTTGCTGCACAGCTATTTTCAGGTCTCGCCAGAGATGTGCCTTTTACTGAGGAGTGGCTTCCGTCTGGCCATGCTACCGTAAAGGCCTGATTGGTGGCGTGCTGCAGAGATGGTTGTCCTTCTGGAAGGTTCTCACATCTCCACAGAGGAACTCTGACTCAAGAGTCTTGGTGGTTCCAGATGTATTCCATTTAAGAATGATGGTGGCCACTGCATACTTGGGGACCTTCAGTGCTGCAGACATGTTCTGGCACCCTTCACCAGTACCGTTCCTCGACACAATCCTGTCTCGGAGCTCTACGGACAATTTATTTCCCCTCATGGCTTGATTTGCTCTGACATGCACTGTCAACTGTGGGACCTTATATAGACAGTTGTGTGCCTTTCCAAATCATGTCCAATCAAATAAATGTATCACAGGTGAATTCCAATCTAGTTGTAGAAACATCTCAAGGATGATCAATGGAAACAGGATGCACCTGAGCTCAATTTCGAGTCTCATAGCAAAGGGTCTGAATACTTATGTAAATAAGGTATTTCTGTTTTATATTGTGTGTAGATTGATGAGGGAAAAAATCTGTTTAATCAATTTTAGAATAAGGCTGTAACGTAACAACATGTAGAAAAAGGGAATGGGTCTGAACACTGTACACTATATTTTTTGGGGGGCAAGTCTATGGTAAAGTCCTTTAGTGTACTAATTTAAAAAATGTTTCATTGGTTTGATATCTTACATGGTTTATGTTGTCATATGTCTAAAGTATAATTTTGTGTCTTTCAACATAACTAATAAAGATCAATCAATCAAACTCAATCAACCAATGAATGAATGATTCCTCTCTGTCTTCAGGTGCAGATGTGACAGAGCCCAACAGCTCAGACAGTCGCGGAGAACGTCTCGACTTCTTCCTCAAACAGGAAGAAGCTCTGACAATGGGCGAGGCCAACTTCCTGGGTGCCGGCGAATCAGATGGGGCAGGAGGTGGGACCGGGGGTGGGACTACACCTTCGGTAGCCAATCTGAGGGCAGCATTGATGAGTAAAAACAGCCTGCTTTCGCTACGGGCTGAGATGCTGGGGGACGATAACCCTGTACTGTTTGAATTCATGCCCAAAGGAGGACACTCCCTTTCACGTAAGTTACTGTTATAATATGTTACACACACACACACACACACACACACACACACACACACACACACACACACACACACACACACACACACACACACACACACACACACACACACACACACACACACACACTTCAACAGCACTTAACTGCTGTTTGAGTGTCACACAATACCATTGCTACAGAATCATCATTCTCTCATTGGCTTTTGTGAATTTAGTTTTGGTGTGTACAGGTGTGCGTGTCTATTGCATGCTGTGTGTGTGAGTGTGTGTGTGCGTGTGCGTGTGCGCGTGTGCGTGTGCGCGTGACTGTGCGTGTGTGCACGTGTGTGGTGTGTGTGTGTGTGTTCAGTATGTAACAGGTCTGTGTGATGGTGCAAGAGAGGATTACTCAGTTGTGACTCAGTGAGAGAACATTGTGCTGGGATGGCTCCCGGGTGTGTGAGAAAATGTTTCCTGGATTTCTTTGCCGAAGTGTGTGTGTCAGTGTGTGTGTGGTTTCATAAAACAGGGTTTAGCCATGTTCATCTGTGTGTATGAGTGATTGAATGATGTATTGTGCATGGGTGCATGTGGGTGTGTGTCTGAGGCCTTGAGGATGGCCGTCCATACCTTCCCTCTATCTTGGTGTAAATATAGCAGGATGCTAGCCATTGGTATAATAAAAGCTTTTAATCATCAACTTTAATGTTCCACTCACTGCGCCTCTCAGTCAAGTTATTTTGGACCATTGGAATATACACTAGATGACCAAAAGTATGTGGACACCTGCTTGTCGAACATCTCATACTAAAATCATGGTCATTAATATGGAGTTGGTCCCCCCTTTGCTGCTATAACAGCCTCTTCTACTCTTCTGGGAAGGCTTTCCACTAGATGTTGGAACGTTGCTGCGGGGACTTGCTTCAGTTCAGCCACAAGAGCATTAGTGAGGTTGGGTACTGATGTTGGGCGATTAGGCCTGGCTCGCAATTGGCATTCCAATTCATCCCAAACGTCTTCGATGGGGTTGAGGTCAGGACTCTTTGTAGGCCAGTCATGGTCTTCCACAGTGATTTCGACAAACCATTTCTGTATGGACCTCTCTTTGTGCACAGGGGCATTGTCATGCTGAAACAGGAAAGGGCCTTCCACAAACTGTTGCCACAAAGTTGGAAGCACATAATCGTCTAGAATGTCATTGTATGCTGTAGCGTTAAGATTTCCCTTCACTGGAACTAAGTGGCCTAGCCCAAACCATGAACGACAGCCCCAGACCGTTAGTCCTCATCCACCAAACTTTACAGTTGGCATAATGCATTCGGGCAGGTAGCGTTCACTGGCATCTGCCAGAGAACGTGTTTCCACTGCTCCAGAGTCCAATGGCGGTGAGCTTTACACCACTGTGCGGTTGCTCGGCCATGGAAACCCAATTCATGATGCTCCCGACGAACAGTTCTTGTGCTGACGTTGCTTCCAGAGGCAGTTTGGAACTCGGTAGTGAGTGTTGCAACCAAGGACAGACCATTTTTACTCTCTACGCACTTCAGCACTCAGCGGTTCCGTTCTTCCAGCTTGTGTGGTCTACTACTTCGCGGCTGAGTTGTTGTTTCTCCTAGACGTTTCCACTTCACAATCACACCACAGAAATTTGACAAACTGACTTGTTGTATTGTTGCATCCTATGACGACGCCATGGTGAAAGTCACTGTGCTCTATAGTAAGGCCATTCTACTATAAATGTTCCTATGGAGATTGCATGGCTGTGTGCTTGATTTTATACACCTGTCAGCAACGGGTTTGGCTGAAAGAGACAAATCCACTCATTTGAAGGGGTGTCCACATACTGCTGTATATAGTGTCTCTCCCAGTGTGTATTTATGTGTGCGTGTTTGTGTGTTTGCGTGTGTGTGCGTGTGAGGGTGAGGGTGCGTGCATGTGTGTGTGTTTAATTTCTCTTTGCTTTCTTTGGCTGGTAATTGTCTTCTTTGTGCTGAGTTGTGTTTGTCTGTGTTTGAGGGAGATGGAGAAAGAGTCCAACTCTAAACCTGGTCATGCCCTTTTAGCTTAGCCCTGCTCTGATACAATAGGGCTGGAGACTAGGGCTTTGACTGAGTGGACCCCCCTCCACACACACATACACACACACACACACAGAGAAACCCTCTGTTGGCTTTAAGTGAAGAGATTGAGGCACTGTCACAGCAGGCACGCTGCCTCTCATTTGACCTGCCCATACTGAGGGGCCTCTATCATACACACACGCACACACGCACACACACACACGCACACGCACACGCGCACACGCACACACAGACACACAGACACTCACACACAGACACACAGACACTCACGCACACACACACACGCGCACACACGCACGCACACACACACAGACACACACACAGACACACACACACACACAGACACACACACACACAGACACACACACACACAGACACACACGCACACACACGCACACACACAGACACACACAGACACACACACACACACAGACACACACACACACACACACACACACACACACACAGACACACACACACAGACACACACACACACACACGCACACACACAGACACACACACGCACACGCACATGCACACGCACACACACACACACACACACACGCACACACACGCACACGCACGCACACGCATACGCACACGCACACGCACACTTAACACAGATCCTTGAGTAATGATATGAGTAGAATTCTAAGAATGTTATCAGTACCATTTCGTCCTTCTGAAATGTGTCTTATGTGCTTAGTAATTTATGATATGTTTAAACATGCCTCTTTATTTGAGTGTCAGCGCATTGTGAACCCTAGGGAAAGTGTTTGTTTGGCCAAACACAACTTGAAAGCACCACACAATGGGGTGGTTTTGAGAGATGCCTTTCGGGATGGCCAACCAACCCCTCCACTGAGGTTTTCACTCTCTCTTTAAAAGAGAGATGAAAATAAACAAACATTATGTTTTTCAGAGCACTGAGGGAAGGACAAGCCTAGTGAGTTTGACGGATTGCTGCTCTCTCCCCTCAGTACAAACTACCCTCTGTCACTGCCCCAAGTTCTCCTTCACACTCCCTTCTTCTGTCTCTTCTACGACCCCTTCCCCACCCCTTCCCTCTTTAACTGTCTCCTCTTCTTCCCTCCCTTTCTCATTCCTTCAGCCTGCCTCTTCATAACACCTCCCCACCTCTCCACGTCTTTTACTTCAAAGCATAGTTATTTAAATCTTTGGGAAAGTATTGGTTCATCGAACAGAGTAGTAGGGCGAGGTCACCTGCTCCATTTCACCAGCCATTGCTGCCATTATCACAACTGTGTGTGTGTGTGTGTGTGTGTGTGTGTGTGTGTGTGTGTGTGTGTGTGTGTGTGTGTGTGTGTGTGTGTGTGTGTGTGTGTGTGTGTGTGTGTGTGTGTGTGTGTGTGTGTGTGTGAGAGTGTGTGAGAGTGTGTGAGAGTGTGTGAGAGAGTGTGAGAGAGTGTGTGTATACTAGTTTTCCTACACGACCAGGACTGCAATGTCCTAATAATTCACCCGATAGTCCTGAAAAGGTAGGAAAACAAGAACATTTTTGAAGGGCGTGGCTCCTAATCCGTGAGGGGTCTTTCTGAGGCTGCGTATCTTTGAGATAGCAAATTCTTGCAGTATCTCGCGAGAATTTGGGACTTCACAAATTTTCTTGTGCAGAAACCTGATTAGATAAATAGCTAGTTAAACCAGAGTTAAAAGCCAAAAAGATGTTATTCACAATGTCACTAAGCAAAAAACAATCAAAATGACAATATCCATTCAAATGTCAAACATGATTTTATCATGAGTTCAGTATTATTTACTTGATTTTGCAGACCCACTACTATGGTGTATCGTCATTAGCTAGCTACCTAATGTTAGCAAAGGACACCAGCAGTATGATCTCTATCATTGAATCTCTCAATCCTCTCCCTGAGAATACCTTGTTCCTTATTTTTGATGTTGAGTCGTTATACATTAATATTCCACACGATGGCAGTATTGAAGGCGATGGCAGTATTTTATTTTGTTATGTTACCCAAATGAACAACCCTCAAGTGCATGCATTAAAATACAAAACAAATCAAGACATGATCTCTTTTAAGGAAAGTCTCGCAAAAAGAAGGATTCTTGCGTTCTCACTACGCGCTATTCAATGTGCTCTGAACAATTTAAGGGAATCGTTCACAAACATGTGTAATATGTTTCCGGACCCTCCTTTGGTCGTGCTTTCATAGATGAATTGGTAACCTCTGATTTACCACCCCAAAATACACAAAATACCCCAAATACCCCAAATACCCCCGCACAACGTCTCCTTGCGCCAGATGGAAACTACAAGTGTAACGGCTGCGCTCAATGCAATGGCACTTACCAATGTAGATCCTTCAAACACCCCCAAACAGGCAAACAAATCGCAATCAAAGGTGTTATCACGTGTTCCACTAAGGCAGTTATTTATCTTATAACTTGTCCTTGTGGTAAAAATGATGTGGACAAAATGAAGAGCAACTAAAAGTAAGAATCTCTGTGCATCGTAGCACCATTAGGTGGAAAAACTCGATGTACCCATTTGCGGCCCACTTTTTGGAAGTGAACCACTCTATGTTGTCCCTTTGCTATATCGGCATAAAACACATCACCCTCCCTCAGAGAGGGGGTGACCTTGACAATTGGCTGTTAAAACGAGAGGCTGCCTGGATCTTTAATTTAAAGACCCTTGCTCCCTTCGAGGTCTCTATGTAGACTTTGATCTGAAGCCATTCTTGTGATTCTTGTGTTTTTGTTATATATTGTAAATAACGTTTGTAGGCATATGCAGCCAAATTGTATCTATGATCATATGTTATCCATTCATGCTTATTACATGTTCTATTTATATCTGTAAATCAACCAATGAAATCAAGCCACAGCTGGCCATGATTATAGACACCTGTGTGTGTCCTTGCAAACTCTATATAAACTAGTGACCCGCATTGTTACTCAATATACCCTGATGAAGACAGCTTGGCTGTGGAAACAGTGGTTATTAAATGATTGCATCTGAGCTCCTAGAGTGTGAGGCCCTCCTTTTCTTTTCCAAACTCTGCTAGCCAGCACCTCGCCTAAACAGGTGTGTGTGTCTTCCGCCCTCGGCTACTGTGAGAATACTTGATGATTGTTGATGGAAACAGCGGTTTGTTTCAAATGATTTGGTTTTCAGCCTTCCCCAAACCATATCCCTAAGCTTAATCACTCAGACTGAACACTTAAACACTTAACCCTTTGAGTTGTTTCTGGTTTAACCCTCCGTGTCTGGTTATCTCTTAAGTAGGGACACTTGACAAGTAGGGACACTTGTTGACTTGACATCCTTGCTAAAAGTGCTGACTTAGGAACCCCTTTGCCCTTTAACCTCTTGACAGCTGAAGGGTCAGTTTAGCCGGACCTTGGTCACATGTACGCACGAACACCAAGCCCATGTAATGCTATACTGTAATGGAAAACTGTCAATTATACAAAAAAAATTTAAAATTACTCTGAAATGTTTTACTGCATCATACTCTAAATGATGGTGCATTGTGGGGACAGACTGTGGGTGGGGTAGAATTTCTGTATTTCGAATGGCACTGTAATTCCACCCAACAGAATACAGTACTGTACCGTAGCTTTGGACCACCAAATAACCTTTTGATCACTAGGGGGTGTATGGTATTGTTGTTTCTCTCATTACCATATTTTGAGGCGTACCTTGTAAGAGGCTATATTTGTTGAGTGAGAATGCTGTAAGCCTTTGTTATGGCCTCTGGAAGTGCAAGTGATACAAAACAAATGTTCATTATTATGCTGTAATGTTTGTCAACACTTTACTTAGCAGCCAATCTGCTTGCACCAATACCTTGTAATTACAGTAAACTACTGTAATATACAAACGCCTCCCCTTAACAAATTTAATTCACCCATTCATTCATTAATTCCGATTATGGTATAGCATTTACTTTTTTACAATATAAAACAGTACATTTTACGGAACTGTACTGTATGTCATTACACAGTACACAGTATTGTGTACTGTGTACTGTGTAATGACAAATGTACTGTTTTATACTGTAAAAAAGTAAATGCTATACCATAATCGGAATTAATGAATGAATGGGTGAATTAAATTTGTTAAGGGGAGGCGTTTGTATATTACAGTAGTTTACTGTAATTACAAGGTATTGATGCAAGCAATGAAATACAGAATTTTACTTGTAAGATGCTGTCAAAATCACGCTAACCCCTTCACAATGTATAATTCAACTTTGGAAAAACGGAAATTCTATCTGTTAATTCTCTAATTATATCACCTTACTTAGTAGTGTTAGGTACCAGTGTTGTTTATCTTACAATCCCCAAACACACCTGATAATTATCTAGAAAGCACATGGTAACATAGTAATAGAATACTGTGCTAATATCTAGTTACAATAGTACTGCACTATACTTTATATGTCCCATATCAAACCCTTCTAGCTAGTCCTTTGTGATGTACTTAACTGTATTGTGGGGGGAAACGTTGGATCTTTTCTGGGAATTAGGAATTAGTAGTTAGAGGCCTACGTTTGCTGCCTTTGTGTCCCTTTTCTACCCCTTGACCCTTGACCCTTGTTCCAGTCAACCACCCTTCTTCTTCAACCCTTCTGCTTCACACCTGGGTTCAAATACTATTTGCTGTATTTCAATTACTTTCAGATACATTTCAGATACATATTTGAAAAATAAATATAAAAATTAACAATAAATGTGAACATTTATATTTGAAATACAAATATTTAAATACACATGTATTTTAACGAGAAGGGTGTAATTGCAAACTGCAATTATGGGTGCCTTCTGATATCGGGCATTTCTTGATATCAAGTTACATCCACTACTGCTCACCATTGTTCCGTGGCCGTATGTTTCACGCCGGGAACAACAGTTGTTGACAACTGTAGCATTGTAGCTAAACCTAACTATTTTCCTAACCTTTGTCCTCAGTCTCCTAACCTGCCACGCTAATTCACCTAACCTGCCAGGTTAGTTATCTTAGCCTGCTATATAATCAAATCATCTGTGTCGAGAAACCATCAGTCTCATAACACCGGAACTGACCAATGGTAGGTATCAATGAGCTTTTCCTGATATCAGGGAACACCCATGAATTCTGATCTGCTATTATACCACATTCATTTCAACCCTGGTCTGATCTGCTATTATACCACATTCATTTCAACCCTGGTCTGATCTACTATTATACCACATTCATTTCAACCCTGGTCTGATCTGCTTCATGTCTCTGTCTCTGTCTCTTTCTCTCTTGTGCTCTCCCTCTCTCTCTCTCTCTCTCTCTCTCTCTCTCTCTCTCTCTCTCTCTCTCTCTCTCTCTCTCTCTCTCTCTCTCTCTCTCTCTCTCTCTCTCTCTCTCTCTCTCTCTCTCTGTCTCGCTCACTCTGTCTCTCTTTAGCTCTCTTGCTCTCTTGCTCTCTCGCTTCTCGCTCTCACTCTCTCATCCCTTCCTCCTACCATTTCACCCCACTTTTCTCCTCCCCTACTGACAATGCCTGGGGTAGGGCGGAAATGGAGAGTGTGTGTATGTGTGTGTCTACAGTAAGTGGGAGTGGAGGGAGCGGCAGTTGAACATTCCAGGAATCTGTCCATGGTGGAGCCTCATGGTTTTGTGATTGTGTCCACTGAGGAGAGGAGAAGAGGGGAAGGGATGTCTAACCCACTGCATAACTCTAGAGACATTCCCTGAAAAACTGCCTACACACACACACACACACACACACACACACACACACACACACACACACACACACACACACACACACACACACACACACACACACACACACACACACACACACACACACACACACACACACAACAACAACACATTGATAAACAAACACCATATGGAGTTTCTTTCCAAAACTCTATATATCCATTTTCAGAAATGTTTATAAATTTGATTTTTATTGTTTGAAAAAATTATAAAAGAGAGGTGTTTTTTTCTCACTATTTAATCATGACATATATTTGTTTGAAATCTATCACTTTATGGTTTCATTACAGAGAGACAAATAATGTTTTTTTAAACTCTATATATCCCCCTCACTCTCAGAGAAATAAGTAGTACTGCTAGGTTTTACACAGTCAAAAATAACAAATAAGTACATTTTTAATAAAGTACTGTACAAATGATACATTTGTGACATACATTTATCATTTTTTTTTTAAATGAATCAAGTAATATGAGATCTGTATGTAAAACATCTACATTTAGTCATTTAGCAGATGCTCTTATCCAGAGTGATTTACAGTTCATTCGTCTGAAGATATCTAGGTGAGCCAATCACGTATCACAGTCAAATATACAGGATACACACTGTACGTTCCATTCTAGCTAAACAATGGATTTAGTGTTTTGAAAGAAAAGCAAATTTAATACACCTAGAATCTATGAATAAAAAATGTGAGAACAGTAATATTTTACACACACATGAAGGTACCCAGAAGAAATCATTTTTGGTGAAAAAAGACATGTGAAAAATTGGTGGATACAGCATTTTGGAAAGAAACTCTTCTTATACACAGTATTCCCTATTTCCCATCCCAACACACACATATTAACAGTTTTCTACACATTCAGTTTAAAGCTCCTCGACACTACACACACACACACACACACACACACACACACACACACACACACACACACACACACACACACACACACACACACACACACACACACACACACACACACACACACACACACACACACACACACACACACACACACACACACACACACACTTTCTTTTACATTGCACCAGTATCTCTATGGTAGTGTTACCTTGGATACACCTACAGCATATGTGTGAATGTGTGGGTGAGTGATATGGTATTTTAAGGATTCAACAATACATGTTCAATGTGTTAATCAGTTGTCTACTATACTCTCATATACTGAATGTTAGTGAGCCAGCCAGGTAACCCGTGATAAAAGTCTGTATTAAACGTCAGTGTTGTTACCTTTAAGTAGGTTTTGGTTTTGCTAGCGTGTTGTGGACATGGATAGCGGATGGGTAAGCATCTGCCTCTCGTGCCAAAGTTTGCATGTTCAAATCCAGCGATAGATAGTTGATTTTGAGATTTATCCCAAATCTTAACCATTACCTTAACCATTCAGAGTTAATGCCGAACCTTAACCTCAACCTTAAAAATGTGGAGATAATGCCTAAAGTTAACTTTAAACGCTTTGAAATTTTATGTTTGGAACAACTTAAAAATTGTGCGCTTGAGAAACATGGATGAACATGTAATTCTGATGTGAGACTGTGAGAGCTGGTTGAAGGAGCAGGGTGTTATCCTGATTAGACCTACCTTCGCTACGGTTCTCTCCCTAAAATGGATGCTCTCATAGACAGCTGCTCTAATTCAGTATTTTATATTCGACAATACAAGATCCTCATTCGTCTTCTCAAACATTGCACAAGCACACACACGTCCGTCCTCTCTGCGTGCACGTGGGTGGAAGGAGAAGGAGAGGATGAACGAAAAAAGAGAGAGAAAAGAGAGTACCAGAGAGTACTCCTAAACCTTTCCTCCTTGCTGGCAGAGGAGAGGAGAGCAAGTCTTTTTGTTCGTTCCTCCTCCTCTCCTCTCCTTTTATCTGCGTCGGGTTAGCCGTGGCGCTGCAGCTGTCTCAGTGTGCCCCCTTGCCCCCTCTCTCTCTGTGCTGCTGTTGTGTGGACGCAGACAGATGGTTGCAGTTTGTCCTGAGTGGGTGGGTGAGCCTCGTTTCCTGTGCTCCTCAGGCCTCCACCACCTCCACCACCAGCAGCAGCACCTCCGAAGTGCAACAATCCGACCAGGGGCCACAACAGGGGCCACATTTGATAGCAAACAAGGGGCTGCTTCCTTCTCCTCCTCCTCTCCTCTTCCACTTCTCCTCCCACCTCCTCTTCCACCACCCCCGCCATCCTTCCTCCGTCCGCCCACACTCCCCCTGCAGCCCTCTGAGGCCGGGCCCCTGATGGCCCCTGGATTGCGGGCTGGGGGACCCAGCGCAGCACTCCACTCACACTCAGAGGAGCTGGCTATGAATGTAGAAGAGAATCCTGAGGGTCCCGAGCCCTCTGAGCCCCCACTAGAGGTAAGCAGAAACATCCATGTTCACCCCGGGTGGAAGTTGGCCCTTAAGACACTGATCTAGGATCAGTTTATCCTCACTATATTATAACCTTAACAATGAGGAGGAGGAATGTAAACCTGACTTGAAATCAGTGTCCAGGGGCAACTTCATCCTACTCCTTCTGTTTTATACCCTGGCAGTAGGGGTGGGGTTGGTAGGGGGTTGCATACCCCTGGGGGTCATATCTCCCTCCACAGCCCCTCTAGTGTTGTGTCTTTGTTCACCCTATTCTGCTGACTGTGTGGAATCTGTTGTGTTTCCTGTTCTTATTACTTGTGTTATTACCGGTGATATCTATTTGTCTGTCCAACCTGTCTGTCCAACCTGTCTGTCCAACCTGTCTGTCTAACCTTGGCTGTGTGTCTTTGTTCCTTTCTCATTTCCTCTGGGTGTTTTTTCATGATTTTATTACCTTTAAATTCTATGATTTTTCCTATGCACAAAAGCCCATAGACTACATCTAGAACCCGAGATTGCATACATTTAGTTTAGAGTTGATGGGAAGTAGTTAGCAGTGATAATAGATGTAATGTTAGGGGTCTGGTGAAACAATGTGGTCCTACAGATGCTTTACATAACAGAAAGGTTTCAGGACTGAATAGAATCAATATCGCTAGACAATAAGAAGGTCAAGAAATTACCTTCTCCATCCTGCCACTGTGGGTGTGTGAGGGTGGGTGAATGGGCATGTGTGTGTGTGTGTGTGTGTGTGTGTGTGTGTGTGTGTGTGTGTGTGTGTGTGTGTGTGTGTGTGTGTGTGTGTGTGTGTGTGTGTGTGTGTGTGTGTGTGTGTGTGTGTGTGTGTGTAGGAGCAGCAATTGGCTTCAGTGGACTTCCCTCCCTACAAGGCTCTTAATCTCTGTGGACAAGCAATCTGTTTGCCCAGACCATGGTGTTCTGTTCTTCAAGGAGGGAGAGATGGTTAGTGCAGGTGGAGGAGGAGGGGTAGGCTTTAGTTTGGGGATGAACACACACACCCATAGGGAGGGGTCGTTGAACAAACAAAAGTTAATCTGTAACCCCCTACCAGAGATACGAATCAAGAGATATGAATAAATATTGGATACCCTATTGTCTTCGCCCTCACTCCCCCCGTCTCTTTCTATGTCTCTCTCGTTCTCTCGATCTCCATTTCTATCTCTCTCTTTATCCTAATTTCTCTCTCTCCATCCACCTGTTACTTTACAGTAAAAAGAGTAATGGGTGATTGTGTTGCAATTACACACAGACCACAGACTACAGCCCTCAGATCAGACCACTCACTACAGCCCTTAGATCAGACCACACACGAGAGCCCTTCGATCAGACCACACACTACAGCCCTTAGATCAGACCACACACTAGAGCCCTTAGATCAGACCACACACTACAGCCCTTAGATCAGACCACACACTAGAGCCCTTAGATCAGACCACACACTACAGCCCTTAGATCAGACCACACACAACAGCCCTTAGATCAGACCACACACTAGAGCCCTTAGATCAGGCCACACACTACAGCCCTTAGATCGGACCACATACTACATCCCTTAGATCAGACCACACTGACCACACAGTACAGCCCTTAGATCAGACCACACACTACAGCCCGTAGATCAGACCACACACTAGACCCCTTAGATCAGACCATACACTACAGCCTTTAGATCAGACCACACTGACCACACACTACAGCCCTCAGATCAGACCACTCACTACAGCCCTTAGATCAGACCACACACTACAGCCCTTAGATCAGACCACACACTACAGCCCTTAGATCAGACCACACACTACAGCCCTTAGATCAGACCACACACTACAGCCCTCAGATCAGGCCACACACTACAGCCCTTAGATCAGACCACACACAACATTCCTTAGGTCAGACCACACACTACAGCCTTTAGATCAGACCACACACTACAGCCTTTAGATCAGACCACACACTACAGCCCTTAGATCAGACCACACACTACAGCCCTTAGATCAGACCACACCCAAACACGGATCTCTTTTTCATCTCTGTTTCTAATTATGTGTTTGTTTATTTGAGTTATTAATCCATTAACCATGTTTTTGCTTTCTGACTTTTTCTCTCTTTAACACTTTGTCTTCTTTTTATGTGCCTTTTGTTTATTCAACTCTATGTGCATTGTGTGTGTGTGTGTGTGTGTGTGTGTGTGTGTGTGTGTGTGTGTGTGTGTGTGTGTGTGTGTGTGTGTGTGTGTGTGTGTGTGTGTGTGCGCATGTGCGCGTGTGTGTGTGTGTGTGTGTGTGTGTGTGTGTGTGAATATTGTGTGTGTGTGTGTGTGTGTGTGTGTGTGTGTGTGTGTGTGTGTATGTGTGTGTGTGTGTGTGTGTGTGTGTGTGTGTGTGTGTGTGTGTGTGTGTGTGTGTGTGTGTGTGTGTGTGTGTGTGTGTGTGTGAATATTGTGTGTGCGTGCGAATGTTGTGTGTGTGTGTATGTGTGTGTGTGGGTGGGTGTGTATGTCTGTGTGTGTGTCTCTATTTCTGTGTGAGTGTGTTCACAGCTTGCCTTACCTTGCCTGCATGCCCAAAGAATATTCAACCATATATTACATTGGAGGCAGGGTGTTTGTGTGTGTTAACTGTGCATCCTGTGTTGCAGGATGAAGAATATTCTAAGCAGGGATACAACACAGGTAAGTATGGGGCCTAGAATGGGTTAATGTTAGATAGCATATACATGATCAATTCCTTAGACCATATTTCATCACTGTCACAGTATAGGTAGGAATGATTTTTCTGATACACAACATAAGTGGGGGTCGTTCTCACCTCTTTATCTCTCATTCTCTTTCCTTCCCACACTCTTTCTTTACTCTCTCTCCTCCTCTTTCCCTCCTGCCCCCTCCTCCTCCTCCCCCTCTCTCCTTCTTCTGCTCCTCTCTCTCAGTTCTGGAGTGTGGTCCATCTCTCATGGAGAGGGATCAGATGGCTGAAGGGAGGCATGATGTGTCCAGGGTGGACGTGTCAGCAGGTAGGGGGAGAGGGGCCTTGTCGGGGCCTGCTTGGCCACAGGAGCTGGCCTGCTCCCTGTGCAAACGGCTGTTCAGCAGCCTGGAGCATCTCAGGGAGCACGAGTACCGCCACACCCTGTCTCTCACGGCCCTCGCCCTGGACTGGCCTGACCCGCAAGGCCCCTTAGCCGACCACCACCACAACCAGACTCAAGCCTACTCTCAGGGCCTCATTCATTCCCAGTCTCTCTATTGCCTCCCGGTGGCCGAGCATTTTCCACCACGGTACCTCTGCTCCCAGTGTCCAGCCACCTTCACGCTCAAGTCCAATGCAGACCGGCATGAGAAGACCATCCACTTCAAGAGGAAGCTGATGCAATGCACCTACTGTCTGAAACAGTTCAGAGACCGTACTGATCTACACAGACACCTCTCCTCCGTACACTCCAGAGAGAGAGGCCACTCTTGCCCAGCCTGTGCCAAGGCATTCAGTACCCAAAAGAACCTGGCCACGCACGTCAAGGTGTGCTACCAGCTGGGGGTAGAGTCAGAGTCAGGGAGAGGGGTCGGCATGGGGGTGGGGCAGGGTGGGGTTACTGAAAGACTGTGGGGCTTGCATCATGAGATGAAGGTAGACGCCCATAGCAACCATAATAATCATCATCACCATGTGAATGTGGTCGATTGAGCATGGATGCATACAGAGATATAGAGAGTAGACACACACACACACACACAAAGACATTATACCCATGTCGATGAATGACCTGTGGTCTCATTGCACTGAAGAGGATCACTTCCTCCCTAAACCGGTATCTCTCCTCCCATTGGATGAGAGTAGATCTGAGTGGGCCCAATTGGGGTTATATGTAAGAGCACTTATATATTTTCTACAACCGGTGTAATATTTGTACATTTATAAGATTAAAGAGTGATCTTTCATAAAAAGTTAGGTTTTTACATACACTACATCACCAAAAGTATGTGGACACCTGCTTGTCCAAAATAATGGGAATTAATATGGAGTTTGTCCCCCCTTTGCGGCTATAACAGCCTCTACTTTTCTGGGAAGTCTTTCAAATAGATGTTGGAACATTACTGTGGGGACCTGCTTCCATTCAGCCACGAGCATTAGTGAGTTCGGGCACTGATGTTGGGCGATTAGGCCTGGCTGGCAGTCAGCATTCCAATTCATCCCAAAGGTGTTCGATAGAGTTGAGGTCAGGGCTCTGTGCAGGCCAGTCAAGGTCTTCCATGACGATCTCAACAAGACATTTCTGTATGAACCTCTCTTGGTTCACGGTACATTGTCATGCTGAAACAGGAAAGGGCCTTCCCCAAACTGTTGCAACAAAGTTGGATACACATATTCGTCTAGAATGTCATTGTATGCTGTAGCATTAAGATTTCCCTTCACCAGAACTAAGGGGTCTAGCCTGAACCATGAAAAACAGCCCCAGACCATTATTCCTCATACACTAAACTTTACAGTTGGCGCTATGCATTCAGGAAGGTAACGTTCTCCTGGCATTCGTTAAACCCAGATTTGTCCTTCGGACTGCCAGATGGTGAAGCTTGATTCATCACTCCAGAGAATGTGTCTACAGCTCCAGAGTCCAATGGCGGCGAGCTTTACACCACTCCAGCCAACGCGTGGCAATGCACATGGTGATCTTAGGTTTGTGTGTGGCTGCTCGGCCATGGAAACCCATTTCACGAAGCTTCCGACGAACAGTTCTTGTGCTTCCAGAGGCAGTTTGGAAATCAGTAGTGAGTGTTGCAACCGAGGACAGACCATTTTTGCGCACTCTGCGCTTCAGCACTCGGCGGTCCTGTTCTGTGAGCTTGTGTGGCCTACCACATGGTGTCTGAGCTGTTGTTGTTCCTAGACATTTCCACTTCACAACAACAGCACTTACAGTTGACCGGAGAAGCTCTAGCAGTGCAGAAATTTGATGAACTGACTTGTTGGAATGGTGGCATCCTATGACGGTGCCCCGTTGAAAGTCACTGAGCTCTTCAGTAAGGCCATTCTACTGACAATTTTTTTTTTGATATTACATGGCTGTGTGCTCCTGTCAGCGACAGGTGTGGCTAAAATAGCCGAATCCACTAATTTAAAGGGGTGTCCACATACTTTTGTAAATACTGTACAGCGTATGTAGGTGGCGGCCTATATTTTGAAGAAGCCTTTAGGCATCTTTTTAAAAACCACAATTGCTATGCAAAGTGACCAGTGAAAATGTACTGTAACGGCTCACCTGAGTTCCAGCTTTGTTTTATTATGTATCAATATGTGTTTTTTTTGTCTGTCTGTTTGTCATTCTGTATAGCTGTCACTTGCTTATGGATTGCATTGATTGAATGATCAGGGGTGCTCATATCACATTGTTGGTGCTGTTGTTGGAAATAGCTCTGGGTAGAATCAGGTCTAGAATCAGCTTACCTTTGTTAAATCCTCATCGTAACCATCAGGGGGAAAGCACAAAACTGACCTTAGAGTGTATAGCGAAACCTTTTTTCTTCTACTTGGGTTCTTGTGGTGTTTATTCTATCCCCCAGCCCCCTGTCTCCCTCTGTGTCGCCAGCTGAAGCTCTCTTCTCCATATTAGGAAGGGAGATTTGGATCTCCTACACTTTACATACCACTAAAACTGCTCATAAACTGACCCCTAGTCACCACACATCAGCACCACCTGCAGGTAATCATATGTACTACACATTCCCTGTCAGCGTTGATTCTGTATTTGATTTGAAGGTTAAAAACAGATTATTGTAGCATTGTTTCAGACTGGATAGGGTTAGGGCACTCCGCTCCCAGAACAGACCTCTGATGTTAGTGTACAGTGTACAAAGGTATTGATCTATGTTTCTGCACACGGAGTTCCTCTCCTTTATCTGTTTTGATAAAGCTTTTTGGGCTTCCGAGTGGCGCAGCGGTCTAAGGCCCTGCATCTCAGTGCTGGAGGCATCACTACAGACCCTGGTTTGATTCTAGGCTGTATCACAACTGGCCGAGATCATGGAGTCCCATAGGGCAGTGCACAGTTGTTAGGAGAGTGTTTGGCCGAGGTGGGCCTTCATTGTAAATAAGAATTTGTTCTTAACTGACTTGCCAAGGTAAATTAAGGTTAAATAAAAAATAAATGATATGCAGGAAGTTGACTGGTGAACACAGGTGTCTGTGAAGGGCATTTGACATGTTTTCCTACATCCGTCCTGTGTTGTTTTTAGATCAGTGGAGATGAAAGGAGTACCAAGCCACTTAAAACAATACAGACATGCTTGCGGGCGGGTTGGGGTGGGGTTAGAGTTGTTTCAATTTCCTTTCTCTCTGTGCGCTGACCCAAATCCTCCTAACCCCCTCTATAAGCCCAGCTGATGGAGAATAGTAATTGGCTCTTCTCAGCTCCAGCCTCCACTGACCTACGACCCCTCCTTGGGACGACCCCTCCTTGGGTTAACGTTGGGGCGGCAGGTAGCCTAGTGGTTAGGATGTTGGACTAGTAACCGAAAGGTTGCAAGATCGAATCCCTGAGATGACAAGGTAAAAATCTGTCATTCTGCCCTGGACAAGGCAGTTAACCCACTGTTCCTAGGCAGTCACTGAAAATAAGAATTTGTTCTTAACTGACTTGCCTAGTTAAATAAAGGTAAAGTGTAGGGACATCCCAAGGATCCCAGATAACACTAACATAAGAGGAAGTGGGCAGAGGAGGGCCATGACTTCTCTGTTGTCATAGGAACAAGTGGAAAGTCTGGGAGGAAGGGGAAGGGTAAGGATTAGGGGGGAGGATTGGGGATGGGTGGGAAAAGGAGTGGAAAGAGAGAGAGACAGTGACAGTGAGAAGATGGGGGAGTGAGATAAGAGGTTAGATGGTGTTGTCTGAGAGGTTCAGTGTGTCCATTGTAACATAGTCACAGTCTGTGGTTGATATACTGTTTGAATTAGTGTAGGGCTACAGACAGGGAGTAATGGTGGTGGATGGCAGGGTGGGACTAGAAACTAGGACAAACATATCACTTGCTGTATCTTAAATGGAATTCCTTATAGACTGTTTGTCTTCCTCCTGCTTGTTACTGCATGAAAACAAGGTGCGTTGAATGCGTTTTGCATGTATAATTTGGTCATTGGATTGATGCTATTTCAGTAACTGAATTATAGAACCACAAAGCTCTCTCTTTCTTTCTCTGGCGGTCCTTAAGGATACACTTGTCACAGTGTTTGAGTGGTCTGACTAAAATGCTGTCTTGCCACAAACGTTATTCTCTGAGAGCTAAGACTCCTAAAATAGGAATTTGAATACTAGAATACCTCCACTTCCTCATTCTGAGGTAAAAAGCGTATTTTTCTGTCTGTTTGATGTGACTGTAGTACAGTTGCATAGGGAAGTTAGCTGTCATGTCCTAATTTTCTGGAAGTGCATCAACCAATTAACCAATCAACTTTTTTACAAATGCAGCTGAGCCAAAACGCAAGCCGGGTGTCAAACCCCAAAGATCAATGACAATCTAAAGCTGTGTTTGTCAGTCTAGGTCAATGTGTGTCCTGTCTGAGCCCATACCCTTCCATGGAACCTTATACAGATCCTGTTCAATTATTAAAGTATTCTAATTCCTAATTCTTTGCCTCAACCATTATGACTGGGGGGTCATTTGAGACGTGTCCCATATGTCATTTTGGTGTTTTCCACATAACCAGGTATGAGAACAGACCAACATGATAAGTGGAACTTGTCATCTTGTTTAAGGAACTTGTCCCTGAGCTGGCCTCAGAGAGAATGAATGTTCTGGCCTATGGTCAAACAGGAAGGCAGGCTAGGCTTCTCTCATGTGAACCAGACTGGTTAGGAGCCATTTTTAAAAAGAGCCAATGAGGTGGATTTCGGTTGCAATATTGGGATTTTCTTCAGTAAATACAATGCATTTTAGACTGTATTTTTTGTCTTTTAATTCCAAATATCAAAGATTGATATGTATTTGTGTCATGTTTCTAGGGTAGTTTGTATTCTGTAATCAATAAACTGTGAACGAAAACCCATTGTGAGGTTGATTATTTTGTTGTTGTGTTTGTGTGTTATAGTTATGGAGAAATATACAGTACACAAATACTATATAAAATAATGCATTTTATACACTTACTTTTTCCTTTCCTAAATTGTCTAACCAGGTACAAAATATGTATCTGCATACTGTATGAGTATGGAAAAAGCATCATTTTAGTTGAAGGTATAGACTATATTCTTACTTTAATTCCCCCTACCGTGATTCCACATTGGCAGAGTGAGTCAGGTTGAACAATCAATCTGGGTCTTTTGACTTGAGGATATTTTGTGCAAATCTCCCATTGACACATATGCAGGATCTGTATGAAATTTCGAGTTACGCCCATGTTTCCCAACCAAGTTGGGCATAACAGTGTGAGGCTGGATGAGGTGTTGTATTCATCCTCTCCATTCTGACTCCCTGAGCCTTTCTAATCCACATTCTGTTTATGTCAGGTGAACAGCCTGTTTGTCATGTTGATTGGGGTTTCTTCTCAACCAATCTATTAAGCTTCTTGCCCTGCCACATATAGTCAAAGTCCGGATAAGACACACACACACACACGCACACGCACACACACACACACACACACACACACACACACACACACACACACACACACACACACACACACACACACACACACACACACACACACACACACAGACACACACACACACACACACACACACACACACACACACACACACACACACACACACACACACACACACACACACACACACACACACACACACACAGATGTCTGCTTGAGCATCTACTTAACCTTTTGTCCAGACTTTGATCTGATGGGCTTAGTGGAGGCTGTAAAAGCTGAATTACAGCAGTGTGGTTTTACAGTCCTGTTTACACTATGTGATCGTAGGGTTGCAAAATTCCAGGAACTTTCAACATGGCAACCCTGTGTTTGTCCTGTCCTCCTTTTACCTGACTTCCCCTCTGTGAATATCCAGCAAGTCCTCAACCTCAGGTGTGTTGATCCCATTAGTACCTGACTCCTCCTATGGTTTACCTGTTACTCTAAATCATGTTGCGATGTGGAGATATCATGTAAGAGATCATCAACGAGGGGCTATGCGTTCTCTGGAAAATAATGCACAATGTGCAATGTGTGCTTTTAGCAGAGTGGAGCTAAAGAATAAGACTGTTTTGTCATACCCATTTTATACTGTCTGATATACCATGGCTGTCAGACAATCAGCATTCAGGGCTCGAACTATCCAGTTCATCAAGCCAATTATTAACTGGGTGGTTTGAGCCCTGAATGCTGCTTATCTGAAAGCTGTGGTATATCAGACCATATAATACTATAGTTATGACAAACATTTATTTTTATAGTTCTAATAACAGTGGTAACCAGTTTATAATAGCAATAATGCACCTCGGGGGTTTGTGGTATATGGCCAATATACCATGGCTAAGGGTTGTGTCCAGGCACTCTGCTTTGCGTCGGGCGTAAGAACAGCCCTTAGCCGTGGTATATTGGCCATATACCACACCCCCTCGGGCCTTATTGCTTAATTATCCAAACCCTGCTGTGTCGTAATCTCTCTCCATCCTCTCTCTCCCTTTTACCTGACTTCACCTTTGTACTCTTCCTCGTTTTTATCTGACCTCACCTGTGTGTATTGATCCCTGCCTAATTCACCCTGAGTTGATCTATTATGTAATATGGACATGTAAATCTATTGTAGGCCTTTAACCCAACGTTACCGTGTCTAATCTAATGTCTCTCTATCTCTACTTGAGATATATTCTTTGTGTGATCCAATAGACTAGATCCTGAATAAAGAGAGATCTCTTCTACAGGGAGTAAACAGGATATTGTTGACAATTTCCTGGTTGTTGTTCTTGATAATGTCTTGAGTTTTTTGTTTATTCATACCTTCCTATTTAGACAGACTAGTTGCTAGGGAAATCTGACTGACATTTAGGTGGGCATCGGGGTTGTTAAGAACATAGAATTAGAATTTAGAATACTGGAATGGACATGAACCTTCTTATGATGGGATGAAGGTCAGCCATTTTGATCAGGGAGTTGGTCAACCATGGTTTGTGGTTGACCACAAACCATGGTTGTGATAATATATTGTGTAATAATATATTCTGTAAAATAATGAATTTGAAGAATTTATCTGCATTGTATGTTTGTTAGCTAGCGAGCCAACCCGTTTTAGAGAAATTATTCCATACATTTTTTTCAAATTAACTGCCAATATCCCAACGTTCCATTCAAACAATGCAGTCAATCCACAGCCAGACACTTTCTGGAATCAGTTGATGATAGGACTTAGACAAGTTGTAAATGCAACAAGTACTGATATTGTATCTTGTAAAACAGGTTGTTTGGATCCTGGATGCTGATTAGACAAGCAGTGTTCCAGGCCGTGCTGTATTGGCCATCACAGACACACTCTGCCTGCTAACAGTTCCACCTGAAAGCGATCACTGCGTCTCCATAAGAATATCATGTTGCTGTCCGAATCATCTCTTGTATTTATCTAAACTCACACATTATTTCCACTTGCTTCCAGCCTAGCATTTAGTTTGATACAAGTGGGGTTCATATAAGCCTCGCCATCTGCCTGACCTCGGAAACAATGTTTCACTTTTGAATTTTGATCTCTGTAATCTTGAAAACCTTTGATCAATTTAACCTGTTACTCAAATTGCACATCTAACTGATGTAGACATTTTAAACCTTTTGAATGAACTTTAAATAAACAACTCTGCCAAGTCACATTGCCTTTAACTCTCTCTCTCTCTCTCTCTCTCTCTCTCTCTCTCTCTCTCTCTCTCTCTCTCTCTCTCTCTTCACAGTGAATGACTTCACAGTGATCCGTAAGAAGTTTAAGTGCCCCTACTGTAGTTTCTCTGCCATGCACCAGTGTATCCTGAAGAGGCACATGCGTTCCCACACGGGCGAGAGGCCCTACCCCTGTGAGATCTGTGGCAAGAAGTTCACCAGGAGAGAGCACATGAAGAGACACACACTGGTGAGTACAGTGCAGTAGCAAACAGTTGCCACTGGGATGCAGCAGTGAGCTGAGTCATGCACTTGCCCTGCTGTTCGCTGTAGCACCTTTCCTACAGTCAAATTACCTAGTGGACTCATGAGTGGAATATTATTATTTCATAATTAATTAACATGATTTCAAAAAACGCGCCGAAAATCGGATTTTAGCTCATGAAACAAGGGACGGACACTTTACATGTTGCGTTTATATTTTTGTGCAGTGTAGATTTGTTTGACTACGAAGAGACACACTGTGACCCTGATTTAGCCCACTGCAGTAATTAAGGCAGCGCAGATAGACCATGGTCTAGGATCAGTTCATCCTCTCTTAATACTAACTATACGCATGTGAGGGGAACCTTGTGGGGACACACAATTCAGTACCATTCAAAACCCATAACCCCTAACCCTAAATCTAACCCTAACCCTAACCTGTACTCTTACCCTAACCCTAACCTGTACTCTTACCCTAACCCTAACCTTAACCCTAACCCAAAAACCTAACCCTCCTCCTAAATCTAACCCTAAACTAATCCTAGCTCCTAACCCTAGCCCTAAGCCTAAAACTAATCCTAGCTCCAAACCCTAAGCCTAAACCTAATTCGAACCCTAACACTAACACTAATTCTAACCTGAACCCTAAACCCCCTAGAAATAGCATTTGATCATGGGGGGACCAAGAAACTGTCCTCAGCTGGTCAAATTGTTGTTTGTTTACAATTATTTAGGGGACTTCTGGTCCCCACATGTATAGTTGAACACGTCCAAACACACATGCTGTAAATCTGGATAGGCCACAGAAATGAACATCTGTGGTTAGAGGCAGATGAAAGCCAGAGCAGTGCAGGATGTACTAGCACTCAGCTGCTGTTCTGTGCTGGGGGAGAGGAGTTCAGAGAGCAGAGAAATGTCCACTATAAGACTACAGGCCAGCCCAGGAGGAGTCAGGAAGAGACAAGAGGGGAAGAGGGGGGAGGGTTAATTAAAGGCTTAGCTTTGAGTTCTCATAGTTTTGCAATGCCGGGGAATTCCGTCTAGAGAGTCTTCGGCCAACATCTGTGCTGATATGTTTGTATCTCTCCTGCAGGTTCACAGTAAAGATAAGAAGTATGTGTGTATCTCTCCTGCAGGTCCACAGTAAAGATAAGAAGTATGTGTGTATCTCTCCTGCAGGTCCACAGTAAAGATAAGAAGTATGTGTGTATCTCTCCTGCAGGTCCACAGTAAAGATAAGAAGTATGTGTGTATCTCTCCTGCAGGTCCACAGTAAAGATAAGAAGTATGTGTGTATCTCTCCTGCAGGTCCACAGTAAAGATATGAAGTATGTGTGTATCTCTCCTCCAGGTCCACAGTAAAGATAAGAAGTATGTGTGTATCTCTCCTGCAGGTCCACAGTAAAGATAAGAAGTATGTGTGTATCTCTCCTGCAGGTCCACAGTAAAGATAAGAAGTATGTGTGTATCTCTCCTGCAGGTCCACAGTAAAGATAAGAAGTATGTGTGTATCTCTCCTGCAGGTCCACAGTAAAGATAAGAAGTATGTGTGTAAGGTCTGCAGCCGGGTCTTCATGTCGGCAGCCAGCGTTGGAATCAAACATGGCTCCCGTCGCCATGGTGTCTGTGTTGACTGTTCTGGACGGGGCATGGACCACAACCGGGAAGCAGGCGGAGGCATGTCGCCCGAAGATGAGCTGTATCCCAGCGACCACCGTTTCCACAACGACCAGGTGGAGTGCGAAGGCGACGGAGAGGGGGAGGAAGAGATGATGACGGAAGGGGATGGAGAGATGATGGGAGAGGGGGATGAGGAGGGAGGAAAGTGGAAGGATGACTCAGGGATGATGACGGAGGGAGACGGAGCCATGGATAATGACAAGGAGGAGAGCAACTCCTCTGCACCAGAGGGGGAGCAGCACAATGGGAGCGAGAAGGATTTCAGCTGGATCTCTTAGGATCATTTGGATCTATTGTGGATCTTAGGCAGACACAGCTCTCTTTAACCATGTGTACATGGGCCTTCCTCTGAGTGGGATATGTGGGCGTTACGCGACAATGATCTAAACCCTTGACAGATGCCATACACACACGCACCACACATACACACACAAGCTGAGCCCTGTGCTGATGATAGGACTGCCATGTTGGAAAGAGAACGATTGAGAGAAAAAAATAACGTTTTGTTTGTTTGTTTGTTTCTGATGAGGACCATATCAGAGTCTGTCCATTGGTTTAGATGTTCACCTCCATCACACTGGGACCAATGAGGACTCATTCAACATCTTAGCCAATTTTGAACCATGACTGTTTATGGTCACAGTTGCCATGGATACGATGGATCGTTAACAGTTTGGGAAAACACCAAGGTGGTGTCTTGTTGCCATGCAGTCCTATTTGGGGACAGTCTACACCTGGGGACAGTCTCTACTCATTGTGGGGACAGTCTATTCATTTTGGGGACAGTCTGTATTTATTTGGGGGACAGACTCTAGACATTTTGCGGACAGTCTATTTAGTCGGGAGACAGTCTTTATTTATTTGGGGGACATTCTCTAATCATTTTTGGGACAGTCTCTATTCATTTGGGGACAGTCTTTATTCATTTGGGGGACAGTATTCATTCATTTGGGGGACAGTCTCAATTAATTTGGGGGATAGTCTTTATTCATTTCGGGGACAGTCTCTATTCGTTTAGGGGACAGTCTCTATTCATTTGGGAACAGTCTCTATTCATTTGAGGACAGTTTCTATTCATTTGGGGACAGTCTTTATTAATTTGGTGGACAGTATTCATTCTTTCGGGGGATAGTGTTCATTTGGGGACAGTCTATTAATTTGTGGGAAAGTCTCTATTTATTTGGGGGACAGTCTCTATTCATTTGGGGACAGTCTCTATTCATTTGGGGACAGTTTCTATTAATTTGAGGACGGTCTCGATTCATGTTTGAGACAATCTTTTATCTATTGTAAAGTTGCACCCGTCAGGCAGCGGTTGGACCATTGTCTCCTGCAGAGTGAAACTGCCACAGACTTGCACTTTAACGTCGACTAGACTCCTGTAAATTCTCTCAACCCGTGGTTTACATTTTCAATCTGATTTTACCTACACAACTCGGTGACCGCACCTACCTTTAAGGATATATACTGTATGTCCTCATGACTGTTATGATATATAAATATATGGATATTATAATACTTGTGCAAAGTTTGCTGATTATAATAGCCTATGCCCAGTGGAGGCTGGTGGGAGGAGCTATAGGAGGACGGGCTCATTGTAGTGGCTGGAATTAAATAACTGGAACGGAGTCCAACGTGTTTGATATCGTTCTATTGATTCCATTCCAGCCATTACAATGAGTCCGTCCTCCTATAGCTCCTCCCACCAGCCTTCACTGCTTATGCCTTTCAATTGGTTCTTTCGCCACTTAAGTTTACCATGTGTTTCTGTTGAGCTGTGATGAGAATTACGAAAGGTTGAGCATATCTACATACAAACAAGCCACAACAGTTAGTGTATTCAGCAAGAGAGGGAGTTGGAGAGAGAAGGAGAGAAAGACGTATGAGAGAGACAGAGAAGAAGAGCGTGAGAGTGAACACTATGCAGGGACATGTAAGTGTTCTTAATTCTCTACTTTCAGAGAGAGGACACAGATCGACAGGTAACCTAGCAGTTAAGAGCATTAGGCACGTAACCAAAAGGTTGCTGGTTTGAATCCCTCCTGAGCCGACGAGGTGAAAAATCTGCTGATGTGCCCTTGAGCAAGGCACGTAACCCTAATTGCTCCTGTAAGTCGCTCTGGATAAGAGTGTCTGCATAATGACATAAATGTAAATCTTTACTTCAGATATTTCCTCTCAGAATGAGCGAGAGAGATATATTACATACACAATGATGATGGGTGAAAACACAAGCACACTATGGACCTATTCTACATGGACATTCCATCGCTTTTTTCTTACCTTGAATCTCAAGTTGTATCTGTAGACAGCGGTTGTGTTTAGAAGTAGACTTTCTTCAAAACCTCTGTTGTTTTATTATAAGTTTTATATTTCACTATAAATACAGAATATGCACACTTTTACATCTTAGTGAACCTTAATGAATGGTTAATCTTTCTTTTTGGTGATAATGTTAATTTCAGTTTGTAAAATAAGTCAGGCTTCGGCTTAAGATTCCACCCAGAGAGTGGCCTGTTCTGGTGAGTGCTTTTATGATGCTTTGTTTCGTTTCAAAAAGTTATTTATTAACAGACATTTGTGGGATTATTGTACTACTGTATAAAGACATTCTCTCAGCTCCGTCTAACGCCTTCTGTAGTCACAGCGTGTGTGGATGTGTGTGTTCGTGTGTGTGTGCAAGCGTGTGAGATGTATATTGATTTTCTTAAGATGTTAAAACATGTTTATTATGATGATCAGAACTATGATATGATGTTATTATTATGATGATCAGAACTATGATATGATGTTATTATTATGATGATCACAACTATGATATGACGTTAATATTATGATGATCACAACTATGATATGATGTTATTATTATGATGATCACAACTATGATATGATGTTATTATTATGATGATCACAACTATGATATGATGTTATTATTATGATGATCACAACTATGATATGATGTTATTATTATGATGATCACAACTATGATATGATGTTATTATTATGATGATCACAACTATGATATGATGTTATTATTATGATGATCACAACTATGATATGATGTTATTATTATGATGATCACAACTATGATATGATGTTATTATTATGATGATCACAACTATGATATGATGTTATTATTATGATGATCACAACTATGATATGATGTTATTATTATGATGATCACAACTATGATATGATGTTATTATTATGATGATCACAACTATGATATGATGTTATTATTATGATGATCACAGCTATGATATGACGTTAATATTATGATGATCACAACTATGATATGATGTTATTATTATGATGATCACAACTATGATATGATGTTATTATTATGATGATCACAACTATGATATGATGTTATTATTATGATGATCACAACTATGATATGATGTTATTATTATGATGATCACAACTATGATATGATGTTATTATTATGATGATCACAACTATGATATGATGTTATTATTATGATGATCACAACTATGATATGATGTTATTATTATGATGATCACAGCTATGATATGACGTTAATATTATGATGATCACAACTATGATATGATGTTATTATTATGATGATCACAACTATGATATGACGTTAATATTATGATTATCACAACTATGATATGATGTTATTATTATGATGATCACAACTATGATATGATGTTATTATTATCGTCATTAAGTTCTGGATGCTAAGCTTTATTGTGCGTTTCTTTTTTATATTTGATATCTTGTATTAGAAGAAAAGCTTGTGGACAGCAAGCTATAAGGTGTTTCTTAACAGTTATATCATGCCATCTCTGCTTTTCTGTTGTATTTGTTTTTACAGAGAAAGAAGAAAAAAATCAGAGGCGCTAATTTATTCTTAGGGATCTGTTCAATCAGATCCGCTTTAGCTGGCATCCTCATAGCGGTTGTTTTGTTGGTATCAGAGGTGGAACGGCTCTAGAGTTGTCAAATCTACAAGCAGCTCCCGGCATTATACCTGAAGTGACATTGCCATTGGCTGCACGGAGTCGCATTAAGAGAAATATCATGCAGCCCTGTTTACAAGTTTGAACACTGGAATGTGGAACCTTGATTTAGCTGACAGAAATCCTCATTATTTCGTTTAATGATTTTCATTTTGAGTGTCATTATTTCTATACTACACCTTCGTTCTGAACTTCAAATGCGAGTGGGACAAGTGTGGATTCATGAGAAGCATCAAGGGCAGCTGCTCACCGATTTGACAGCTCCAACGCAGTTACACCTCCAAAACATCAGCTATGCGGGTGTTGGCTATCACCTGTTACTGCTTGATTTGACTGAGTCTAGGCCTTAGATATGGATTGGACATATGTATGGTATGGCACAAGCGTCTATATTACTAACATACACAAATGAATTAACATCATACCAAAAATAATCGAATGCGTTGTATCAAGTGCTTTTGTTTCAACGGTGCGTGTGCAGACGTAGGTGCACATATTTCAATTTATTGTGGTCTATTAATTGTGTTGTAGTTTGGATGTTGTTGTTTTTTGAAATCATGTATTTTTTTTAAACAGTTTTCAAAGTGCACATGTTGTGTGTATATATACGGTATCATTGTATATGAAGGGCCTTGTGACTTGCTAGGCTAGACCTGCTGAAGATCGCATCTTTAACCCTGTTTTCTTTGTTGCCCTGGTTTCCAAAGTTGTGTTTTACTGTTCTACTGTTTATCCTAAATATAAGCCCAATTCCAAATCTACCCCTGACCCGGACCCCTGTGCACTTTTTGTAGGTCTGAAATGATTAGGTAGGGGTAAATAATATAAGGCAAATGTCAACCTGGCCTAACAGAGGGCAAGATTCTTACAGACCTACAAGACATGTTTGGGGTAGGGTGCCTAAATGGCAAGTTGGCATTTATTGTCATTAATCTTGCATTGGAGGCAGCTCTGCAGAGTGGTCACGAGCTGGCACAGCCACAAAGTCAGAAAATCTGAATTTAAACCTAACATTAACCCTAATCTTAACCACACTGCTAACCATAATGCCTAACCCTAACTTTAAATTAAGACCAAAAAGCTAGTTTTTGTTTTAATGAATTTTTACGATACGAACGTCTGCCTCCAGGGCAAGATTCATTACAATAAACATCAACCTGTACCTGAATGCTATGAGGGAAAGGGACAAAATGGGCCACAGGGCTGCCGCTTGGAATTATAGTTGTGTAGCCACAGTTGGTTGCAAACATTACCATCTGCCACACTTCCATTCCCATCAGTCCCAGTGCTAAACACTGTATCTACGGAACAACCCTCGGTGTGTTTCATTTCACTGATTCCTGATGCCTTCTGCATGTGTGGTGGCAAGCTTTATTTAAGTTGTATTATTTATTGTCTGTTAGCTATTTCTAATCTCTTGAAGGTTTCAGAAAGAAAATGAATGATGTTGTGTGGATATTTTGAATGTTAATGGCTGAATATGTAGGGATTGTCAAGAGCTGCCGTGTATTTGGAAGGAATAGCAGGGCTATTTCTCTGACATCCATCCAGTGCTTTTCCACTCCAGACTCCTGTGACCACTGAGATGTTTTGACCCACTTCCTTATCATCACCTGTCTGCCTGCCGGCATGTCTTCTTATTCCTTGTCTTGCTGTTGTAATTCAGGAAACATTTGCCATCCAATCCCCTCAACAATGTGCCTCGATACATTTTAGATGTGGGTGTGTTTCAAGAGATAGGGAGATGCAGAAATCTGATGGATAGAGATTTTTAAAATATATTTTATCTAAATCACAGGTGCAAAAAGTTGAGAACATGCTGTTTTTCTGAGACAAATCAGCGATTTGTTTTTGAGGACCTATGTTACTGTGTTACAGTATACAGTAGATTCTGTTCCTGCCTGTGTTTATTAACCCGTTGTGCCCTGATTCCATGGTCTCAACTGCAAGCCTTTGTCCATTTGTCATACCAAAGCTCTGTCTCTGGCGTCTGCACAAAACTGGTTCATTTCACATGCAAAACTGTTTGCTTTTCAGCAGATAAATATTTGTATTCTGCTCTTAGATGCGTACAAAATTACAATCCTTATTTAGTCTGTATAGCTTGATTCACATGTGCAAATCACAAAGCCATAGATATGGTTATATCTAGATTTTATTATATTTCAAAATTCTTGCATTTTATTTTAGATTATGTTCTTTACTAAGAGTGATGTGTGTATACCTTCATATATATATATATATATATATATATATATATATATACATTTATACTGTTATTATATGTATTATTTATTTTCTCTCACATTTGGCAAGGTGTCTTTCGTTTGTAAAGTGAGACACTTGAAACTTGACAGTTGTTTGTTGGGAATATTGTTCAATATGATACTGACTTTATATTGATTATCATAAACCTGTGTTTGTAACAAAGATGTGTTGAATAATCAAACCCCTTGATCTGTTTGGGAGGATTAAAGTGAGCCGGTCGTCTGTATATGATAGTACTGATCACATGAGCGTTTTTATAGCCAAACATGAACTTCCCTACCGTCCTGTTGTGAGGGCTAGCCTAAAGGGCTAACCCAGGCCTCTTTCTAACTTCATGTTTAGTGGAATTAGCTTGACTATTATTTGCAAAACCAATCAGTCTCAATAAATTTTGAAATTGCTGCTGAATTTTTTTTAATGTGTGTGTTGTAAATGTTGGGTTCTTGTCAACCTCCATTGTGTGGGTTCTACCTCAAAGCTGTAATATGCCTGTTCTCCACATGAGGGCAGTAGGCTTTACAACTATGAAGGTGTAGGGTGAAGTTGCCCATATATGCTAACCTTGGGTCAGTTTAGAAATTTCCCCACTGATGGTCAAGTTTAGAATTAAGGGAAGGGAAGCTGATCATAGATTTTACCTAGTGGAAACTTGTGACACACACACACACACACAGACACGCACAGAGACACGCACACACCGACACACACAGAGAAGAGAGAGAAAGCATGAGAATACATATTCCAATCAATTTGCATTTATTTTCTCTCTATCACATTTACATCACATCATCATCATGACATCAAGTCACCCATCCACTCGAGCACATGTCAGACAGACATGAGCAATAAAACACTTCTGCACCAGACATAATGAGAGCACATCAATCAATCAATCAATCAATATGAACAAGATAATAAAGCAACCAAAAGAAAGTATGTTTCCCTCCCACCAACCACAATGCTCTGACACAGCACAGCAAGAGAACAACAGTCAGACAGTTACAACAAGAACACAGATAAAAGACAAAGACAAACAGAACAGACTGGTGTGTTGTTTAAGAGCATGATAGAAGAAACAGCACAGAGTTGAGTGGAGCCTCCATAGTGATGACGATGTGTTACATTTGATTTGGTTGGAGATCCATTGGCTTTGCTGCTGCTGAGCTGCTGGGCTGGACTCATCAACATGGACATTCAACGAGCAAACAAAGGAGAGAATGATGTAACATTAGGAAATAAAGGCTTTCTTTCTGCACATTTCAAGGGCTCGGTTAGCTTAATATACTGGGTATTGACTTGGGGGGGTGGACTACAGTCAAAACTGATAGTTTCAAAGAGAGAGGGGGGAAAAATGTGAGAAAAATAGATTGGGAGATAGAGAGGAAGCGAGTCAGAGGGAAAGGTACAGGTACAATTTGGTGGCATGTAGCTTAGCGGTTAAGAGTGTTGGGCCAATAACCGAAAGGTTGCGAGTTTGAATCCCCGAGCCGCCTAGGTGATTTGTCTCCCACAAAAGACAATGACAACATGTATTCTAATAAATACTTATTTGGCAGGGAGACAGAAAAAGTAGGTAGCACATTTTCTGAAACGCCTGTGTAAAATACATTATGACTGCATTCATAGCACAGTCGATCACTCCATAGTGTATTATAAGACTTGCCATAAGCATTCACAACAGCTCACGGTTCCTATACACTGGGTACATATGTCATTTCATCGTCTAGTTTTGATTTACATTTGGTTGAGTTGTCAACTAACTTGAATTCAACGTGAAATCAACAAAACATTGCACCATGTTATTGGATCTAGTTTAAAAGTTGGGTGAAAAAATTACAAAATTCCCTTACATTTTACAAACCCAATCAATTTTCCACATTGATTCAAAAGTCATCACATTTTATGTTTTTGTTGAAATGACGTGGAAACAACGTTGATTCAACCAGTTTTTGTCCAGTGGGTTCTGACCACTTACATAACCAAAATACATAACACCTTTATAAACACATTCAATATGTGCATTAAAGTAGTGCAGTATATGGCCTGCTATAATCATTCATAACAGTTCATGACTCCTTATAACAGCCTAAATAAAGGCCTACATAACCAATAAATGCATTCATAATAGATCACACCAGGTGGCTCACAGAAAGGTCACCAAAAGGTCAAGTTAGTTCTTGTTAGAATTAAAGCGTCTCATTGCACAATGTAAGAAGGTTAATGGGCAATTCCACGGTAACAGAATTATGCTGAGACTAAGATTTTTCACTTTAAAATGTATGTCAAACAAAACCAATGATTGCAAAGTTAAACAAACCATACAACTCTATGCACAAGGACGACTTTGAACAATTTCCACTGAATATTTTACAAAAACACATTTACTTGAAGAACAGTGCAGATGCAAAATTTGGCACCAGAATGACAGCTTGTGCTGTTTGTGCCGTCATCCTGTCAGAGTGCACTAACAGTAGAAACTAGCCAACGTTACAACAAGAAACAAGCTTTTCTTTTTGTAGGTTTTACATTCATCTACGTTATTTCGCCACTTTTCCCCTGAACTGCAATATATGTGTATGTTATATTAACTACAGCTTCTCAAACACGCACACCAACAATCTGAGCAATTCTACCTTACAAAGTTAAATTTCTGTTTAACAGACACACAACAATATATGAAAAAAGTTTCAGGGTTGTCTTTACGTTGCATATGTACAGGAAAGGCCTGAAACTAC
Organism: Oncorhynchus masou masou; assembly: GCF_036934945.1. Classification (NCBI taxonomy): domain Eukaryota; kingdom Metazoa; phylum Chordata; class Actinopteri; order Salmoniformes; family Salmonidae; genus Oncorhynchus; species Oncorhynchus masou. Next base: position 15,935,349 of record NC_088244.1, read on the forward strand.
AAATCCATCTCGAATAATCGTCACTGCTTGTCCCACTTTTCTCCACCTATCACAAAGTCCCAGTTCCCCAAACACACCCAATCAGCCCTCTCTCTACCACCCAAAACCCCAGGTCTCCTAAAAACGGCCGTAGGGAGGGCAGTTATCACTCAAACCCACCTGACCCTGCCCTATTCCATACCAGGTCAACTTACTGTGGGTGAGGCCTTCCTTAGATTCATCCAGTTTGTCAATGTAGGTTTTAGTAGCAAGTGGATAAAGAGTGTTCCCCTTCATTAGCCCTGGCCAATGACCCATAAAACCACTTTAGTGCAATTACATACCAGAGGCGGGTTTTGTGGCAGGCATAGGGGTGTGAATGAGATTGAGAACAACAGACTAGATTGGTCTGAAAAGTACTCAAACATATGAATGGCCAATCTGCTGCCAGTAGGACCAAATACAAGCTTGATGTTTCGATTGGTGGAGAAGAGTCAAGTCCGGAAAGAAAACCTATTCTCTGTACACTACCTCATCTCAATAAAGTGTGAAAGAGGCAAGCGCCTTTTAGGCAAAGGAAGAATAAACAAAATGTTTGTGAAAGCAGTGTATGAGTATGCTACGTAAAGAAGGAAGACTAAACTAAATTGTTGTGATAGCAGTGTGTGAGTATGCTACGTAAAGAAGGAAGACTAAACTAAATTCTTGTGAAAGCAGTGTATGAGTATGCTACGTAAAGAAGGAAGACTAAACTAAATTCTTGTGAAAGCAGTGTATGAGTATGCTACGTAAAGAAGGAAGACTAAACTAAATTGTTGTGATAGCAGTGTGTGAGTATGCTACGTAAAGAAGGAAGACTAAACTAAATTATTGTGAAAGCAGTGTATGAGTATGCTACGCAAAGAAGGAAGACTAAACTAAATTCTTGTGAAAGCAGTGTATGAGTATGCTACGTAAAGAAGGAAGACTAAACGAAATTCTTGTGAAAGCAGTGTATGAGTATGCTAAGTAAGGAAGGAAGACTAAACTAAATTCTTGTGAAAGCAGTGTATGAGTATGCTACGCAAAGAAGGAAGACTAAACTAAATTCTTGTGAAAGCAGTGTATGAGTATGCTACGTAAGGAAATCCCATAGTGTTGAAACACCATGATTTATCTGTTCTTAAGAAGACAACAAGCAACCATTGACTAACTGAGGGCTACCTCTGGACCAGTGTTTCCCCATATATTACCAAGTTAGGGCAGACCATCTGAGATGTGACTTCAGGGTTCTTCTTGGTGCACCACCACAATAGAAAGGTCTAGGGGAAACCCTGACACACAAAGTACCGCTGTACTATGCAGTACCACACGATTCCAGGCAATATTGTTGGCACCATTGGGCTGAGTACACCACACACACACAGAGAGCTAAACATACCAGTTCAAAAGGTTCTTATGGGGGGACCCAAGAGGTGTAGAAGCCCCATCCCTGAAACCCCATGTTGACACCAAGGCAGTGACGATCCAAAATAAAACAACCTCAAATGTCATTTCACTTCAAAATCTGTGTGTATAAAATCCATGTATAAAAGCAAGTCTTTGTGCAGTGCAAGTTAGTGCAATTTATTTAGGTAAATCCTTTTTCCTCATAATGTTCTTTTCAATGGCACTTAGTGAAGTTTCTGACCATTAAATACCGGGCTACTCTCCAGTCTGACCAGTGAGCTACTTACTGTAAGAACCAGCTTCTCTCAAACACTACTGGACATAATGTCTGACGGACAGAGTTACCAGCCAATGAGCAGGACCATATCTGTTGGTAATGGTTACCAAGGAAAAGACTGACAGGGCATGCTAAAATTAATCCAGGGGGTTTGATTGTTTGCTGTCCCCAAATAACAACAAATGACAGTCATCCCCAGCTGTCTTAGAATGGCCTTCTACTAATGTCACATCAATTAGAATATGTGACTGCCATCAGCTGAGAATGCAGATGTCATTATGACAACAGATTTGTCACATGACCAAAGAATGGAAAGTCATAGATTGTGGCCATTGTCATAGAATAGGTTGAAGGTAACCTAAGGAAAGAGGGCAAGTAGCACCATGCATGTGTGTGTCCTGCTGCTGGAACTTGTGGCATGGCTAGTAGTCAGTATTGGGAGAGAGAGAGTTAGAGAGAGAGAGAGAGAGAGAGAGAGAGAGAGAGAGAGAGAGAGAGAGAGAGAGAGAGAGAGAGAGTTAGAGAGAGAGAGAGAGTTAGAGAGAGAGAGAGAGAAGAGAGAGAGAGACAGAGAGAGTTAGAGAGAGAGAGAGAGAGAGAGAAGAGAGAGAGAGAGAAGAGAGAGAGAAGAGAGAGGGAGAGGGAGAGAGAGAGAGAGAGAAGAGAGAGAGGGAGAGAGAGATAGGGAGAGAGAGAGAGAGAGAGAGAGAGAGAGAGAGAGAGAGAGAGAGAGAGACAGAGAGAGTTAGAGAGAGAGTTAGAGAGAGAGAGAGAGAGAGAGGAGAGAGAGAGACAGAGAGAGTTAGAGAGAGAGAGAGAGAGGAGAGAGAGAGAGACAGAGAGAGGAGAGAGAGGAGAGAGAGAGACAGAGAGAGTTAGAGAGAGAGAGAGATAGAGAGAGAGAGGAGAGAGAGACCGATAGAGTTAGAGAGAGAGAGAGAGAGAGGAGAGAGAGAGACAGAGAGTTAGAGAGAGAGAGAGAAGAGAGAGACAGAGAGAGTTAGAGAGAAAGTGAGAGAGAGAGAGAAGAGAGAGAGACAGGGAGAGTTAGAGAGAGAGAGACAGAGAGTGAGAGTTAGAGAGAGAGAAGAGAGAGAGAGACAGAGAGAGTTAGAGAGCGAGAGACAGAGAGTGAGAGAGAGAGTTAGAGAGAGAGAAGAGAGAGAGAGAGAGAGAGAGAGAGAGAAAGTTAGAGAGAGAGAGACAGAGAGTGAGAGAGAGAGACATAGAGAGTTAGAGAGAGAGAGACAGAGAGTGAGAGAGAGAGAGTTAGAGAGAGAGTTAGAGAGAGAGAGACAGAGAGTGAGAGAGAGTTAGAGAGAGAGACAGAGAATGAGAGAGAGAGAGACATAGAGAGTTAGAGAGAGATAGAGAGAGAGAGAGAGTGAGAGAGAGAGAGAGAGAGAGAGAGAGACAGAAAATGAGAGAGAGAGACATAGAGAGTTAGAGAGAGAGAGACAGAGAGTGAGAGAGAGTTAGAGAGAGAGACAGAATGAGAGAGACATAGAGAGTTAGAGAGAGAGAGAGTGAGAGAGAGAGAGAGAGAGAGAGAGACAGCAGAAACTACATTCAAAGAGCTGGCAACAATAAAATAAAAAAAGGTAGCTAAAGTATAAAAATGTATCTGTGTAAAAATATACATCCATATAATTGTGTCTGATCAGGAGTCCAGGTACAATTCATGGTGCGCAAATAATCCCTCTGAGAAAAACACTTATATTTCAACACCCTTAGTTACCAGTTAAGAGCAGTAACTGGGAGTCAGGGTTGAGCAGGACTAGGTATAGTACCCACAGAGAACTACAATGACATTATATTCCAACACCCTTAGATACCAGTTAAGAGCAGTAACTGGGAGTCAGGGTTGAGCAGGACTAGGTATAGTACCCACAGAGAACTACAATGACATTATATTCCAACACCCTTAGATACCAGTTAAGAGCAGTAACTGGGAGTCAGGGTTGAGCAGGACTAGGTATAGTACCCACAGAGAACTACAATGACATTATATTTCATCACCCTTAGATACCAGTTAAGAGCAGTAACTGGGAGTCAGGGTTGAGCAGGACTAGGTATAGTACCCACAGAGAACTACAATGACATTATATTTCATCACCCTTAGATACCAGTTAAGAGCAGTAACTGGGAGTCAGGGTTGGGCAGGACTAGGTATAGTACCCACAGAGAACTACAATGACATTATATTTCATCACCCTTAGATACCAGTTAAGAGCAGTAACTGGGAGTCAGGGTTGGGCAGGACTAGGTATAGTACCCACAGAGAACTACAATGACATTATATTTCATCACCCTTAGATACCAGTTAAGAGTAGTAACTGGGAGTCGGGGTTGGGCAGGACTAGGTATAGTACCCACAGAGAACTACAATGACATTATATTTCTATGAACGTACACAGGAAATGGATTTTAGAACACTGAGTAGCAAGTAATGCTACAGGAGGGTTTGATGTTGTTATTGATAACTGTAATCAACAATAGAGCTGATTAATCAAAGCAAGACCAGACTGTCCAAACCCTGGTGATGGCACTTTGCAACTACTACAGTAGTTGCCTTGGGAACTAATCGCTGGAAATAAACAGTTAGATGTGAGAAATGAGAGTGAACAGTGTGGTTACAAAGTTTACATGTGGTCTGTTGAAAGATGTGTTGTTTCTGAAAGCTGCATATCTGTGTAGAGGTCTAGGAAGAGAAACTAGAAACGGTACATGTACACTGAACACTCTGAAGGTTCAAAGTGTGACATTTGGTGCCAGCAGATGGAATAAGCAACAGATGCAGGGAGCTTATGGTGTGTAGCTATGCATATTTACTTCCCAAACAAAGAGATTGGAATTGTTGAGTTGAATTCCCATAAGAGCATGTGATGTGTTATATGAATAACAAACTTGCATCTTAATAAAAGCGACATCTCAATTCTTAGTGAATTTAGAGAGATTCTGTGTCTGTTTTACTTTGGTAGACATACTTCCCGTTTCAAAAGAGTGACCGTTGAAACTTGAAACGTGACCGTTGAAATCTCTTATCAGCATCTTTCAATGCACCTCCGTTGAAACGATCCATTCAAAGATACACCACAAAGTGAATCTGGTTTTAGTTCCAAAATGTCAACAGAGGTGCATTGAAAGATGCTGACAAGAGAGTGGTTTAAGGATCTTATAGATTCAAACACAGTAGCTTCCATGATACTCGGACCAGCAAAGAACATCTTGAAAGTACACAATTCCAAAAAGCTTATCTGAAATCTTCAACCACTGCCCTACAGTGAAGGCATGGAAAATTAGAAAGTACAAAACCAAACTTTCATTCTGAATCACGTTTTGAATAATAATTTTTTGGATTACCTATGCTTCCAAAGCCATATAATTTTTTCACAATTATTATATATTTTTTCCATTTTCATCCATTTGTTTTTGTGTTTCGTATGTTTAGCTGTCTGAGGATTAAGAGAAGCAAGCAGAGAGACCCCTGCTGGTCAGGAGGAAGCAGTGCGTGCTCTAAGCAGCTTCATCAGGGAGAACACCCACATCTCCCCAGTGGAAGACTCCACCTCAGTGAAGCTCTGGCAGAGGAAGAGTCCATCCCAGTGATGTAGTGGGGTTCAATCATTGAATCGCTGACAGGCTTTTTTCCAACGGCAGGCTGTGCACCACATGTCCCTCTTCTCCATGCCGTATACCTTCCGGCACTTTTTAGCCTCTCCGCGGGGTTTCCTTGGCAATCAAAGATATGACACACAGTTAGACTTTACACTACACTCCCATGAAGGTGATAAATCCACTCACAAAGGAAGGGTCCACAGACACATCCATACACTCAGAGTACCTGGTTCCTGGTGCTGGTTTGGGCAGGGGGGCTGTAGAGGGGGCTGTCTTGCTGATGGTAGTGTGTGTGTGAAGGGCAGGCTGTCTCTTCTCCCCGAAGCTCACCGTGCGGGTGTGAGTCAAAGGGCCCTGCAGGGGCAAGCACAGGTCAAAGGGCATTCTACCAATCAATCATAGCATAGCAGCAATCATTACGGCTTTCACCTAGTGCCCTGAGATTTTCCTGACCAGACAAAAATCTAGAGGACCTGATCCTAGTTCAGCCCTGAAGACACCAGGTCAAGATAGAAGACAAGAGGAACTGATCCTAGTTCAGCCCTGAAGACAACATGTCTAGATAGAAGACAACCCTCCAGGGCTATGAGGTAGAGGCAGAGAGATGTAGAAGAAAGGAGGAGAAAACAGCTAGCCTGGCAGGAGTGGGGAAGAAATAAATTGACAAAAATAATAAATGGGTCTGGGGGAGCGAGGGAGTGGGAGTAGAGAGGTGAGAGATGGGGGAGAGAGATGGGGGAGAGAGATGGGGTGGGGCGCAGAGGGAGTGGGAGTAGAGAGGTGAGAGATGGGGGAGAGAGATGGGGGAGAGAGATGGGGTGGGGCGCAGAGGGAGTGGGAGTAGAGAGGTGAGAGATGGGGGAGAGAGATGGGGGAGAGAGATGGGGTGGGGCGCAGAGGGAGTGGGAGTAGAGAGGTGAGAGATGGGGGAGAGAGATGGGGGAGAGAGATGGGGTGGGGGCGCAGAGGGAGTGGGAGTAGAGAGGTGAGAGATGGGGGAGAGAGATGGGGGAGAGAGATGGGGTGGGGCGCAGAGGGAGTGGGAGTAGAGAGGTGAGAGATGGGGGAGAGAGATGGGGTGGGGCGCAGAGGGAGTGGGAGTAGAGAGGTGAGAGATGGGGGAGAGAGATGGGGTGGGGCGCAGAGGGAGTGGGAGTAGAGAGGTGAGAGATGGGGGAGAGAGATGGGGGGAGAGAGATGGGGTGGGGCGCAGAGGGAGTGGGAGTAGAGAGGTGAGAGATGGGGGAGAGAGATGGGGGAGAGAGATGGGGTGGGGCGCAGAGGGAGTGGGAGTAGAGAGGTGAGAGATGGGGAGAGAGATGGGGGAGAGAGATGGGGGAGAGAGATGGGGTGGGGCGCAGAGGGAGTGGGAGTAGAGAGGTGAGAGATGGGGAGAGAGATGGGGGAGAGAGATGGGGGAGAGAGATGGGGGGGGGTGCAGACGGAGATATGAGAGGGTGAGAAATATGACAGGTGGAAGAGCAACAGAGTAAGAGAGGTAGAAGAGATGTGGGGAGTGATAAAAGAGAGAGAGAACATGAGGATAAAGAGAGAATGAGAGAAAGCAGCCTGCTCACCGGTAAGCCTTTAAAAATGACAGGAGACGACTGCCAGGACACACTGATCCCATCCCCATTCCCAATCCCATCATTCCCACCAACCTGCTCCGAACACACAGGAATACTCACAGGAGCAGTGGCCTGGAAAACATAGCACCGCAACACAGTGAGAGACAGAGACAGAAACAGAGAGAGACAGAGAGAGAGAGAGAGAGAGAGAGAGAGGGAGAGAGAGAGAGAGAGAGAGGGAGAGAGAGAGGTAGAGAGAGGGGAGGTAGAAAAAGTTGGGGGAGAGAGAAGTAGGAGAGAGGTGTGAATGAGTGGAGGTAGAGGGAGGTTGATCGACAAAGAATGATCCAGAAAGAAAAGGGAGATAGATACTACACAGAGAGAAGATGGAGGTACAGAGAGGAGACGAACTCATCTAAAGAAACCTAATCATCTGGGGTGCAGCATTAAGCCTGTATACAACTCAGTTTCATGGACATTAATGACACAGAAACAGACCAGGGGAACCAAAACATTATCGTTAGGAAGTAGACGACAGCTCCATATCAGTCTCAGAGATGGCCACTATTTTGTATTTGAAATATGTATTTCAATTACTTCTGAGTATTTTGTAATTTGTATTACACTGGGCTAAACTACAGTCGTGGCCAAAAGTTTTGCCTTATGGCAAGGTGCTCCATCATGCTGGAAAGGGCATTGTTCGTCACCAAACTGTTCCTGGATGGTTGGGAGAAGTTAATCTCAGAGGATGTGTTGGTAACATTCTTTATTCATGGCTGTGTTCTTAGGAACAATTTTGAGTGAGCCCACTCCCTTGGCTGAGAAGCAACCCAACATATGAATAGTCTCAGGATGCTTTACTGTTGGCATGACACAGGACTAACGGTAGTGCTCACCTTGTCTTCTCCGGACAAGCTTTTTTCCGGATGCCCCAAACAATCGGAAAGGGGATTCATCAGAGAAAATGACTTTATTCCAGTCCTCAGCAGTCCAATCCCTGTACCTTTTGCAGAATATCAGTCTGTCCCTGATGTTTTTCCTAGAGAAGCGGCTTCTTTGCTGCACTTCTTGATACCAGGCCATCCTCCAAAAGTCTTCGCCTCACTGTACGTGCAGATGCACTCACACCTGCCTGCTGCCATTCCTGAGCAAGCTCTGTACTGGTGGTGCCCCGATCCCGCAGCTGAATTAACTTTATGGAGACGGTCCCGGTTCTTGCTGGACTTTCTTGAGCGCCCTGAAGCCTTCTTCACAACAATTGAACCGCTCTCCTTGAAGGTCTTGATGATCTGATAAATGGTTGATTTAGGTGCAATCTTACTGGCATATCCTTGCCTGTGAAGCCCTTTTTGTGCAAAGCAATGATGATGGCACGTGTTTCCTTGCAGGTAACCATGGTTGACAAAGGAAGAACAATGATTACATGCACCACCTTCCTTTTGAAGCTTCCAGTCTGTTATTCAAACTTAATCAGCATGACAGAGTGATCTCCAGCCGTGTCCTTGTCAACACTCACAACTGTGTTAACGAGAGAATCACTGACATGTCAGCTGGTCCTTTTGTGGCAGGGCTGAAATGCAGTGGAAATATTTTTTGGGGGGATTCAGTTCATTTGCATGGCAAAGAGGGACTTTGCAATTAATTGCAATTCATCTGATCACTCTTCATAACATTCTGGAGTATATGCAAATTGTGTAATATTTGTGTCATACTCAAAACTTCTGGCCACGACTGTACACTCCAATGTATTTTTAACAAGATACTTCCTAAATCTGTAATTTGTATATTCAAAATACTAAATACCTTTCTAGACCATTATGTATATATATATATTTGTATATACTTCAAAGTAGCCACCCTTCACCTTGATGACAGCTTTGCACACTCCTGGCATTTTGGAGGACCGCCACAGGAAAGGAAGACCCAGAGTTTTGTTTTTTTTTACCTTTATTTAACCAGGCAAGTCATTTAAGAACAAATTCTTATTTTCAATGACGGCCTGGGAACAGTGGGTTCAGGGGCAGAACGACAGATTTTGTACCTTGTCAGCTCGGGGCTTTGAACTCTCAACCTTCCGGTTACTAGTCCAACGCTCTAACCACTAGGCTACACTGCCGCCCCGAGTTACCTCTGCTGCAGAGGATAAGTTCATTAGAGTTAACTGCACCTCAGATTGCAGCCCAAATAAATGCTTCACAGAGTTCAAGTAACAGACACATCTCAACATCAACTGTTCAGAGGAGACTGCGTGAATCAGGCCTTCATGGTCAAATTGCTGCAAAGAAACAACTACTAAAGGACATCAATAATAAGAAGAGACTCGCTTGTGCCAAGAAACACGAGCAATGGACATTAGACCGGTGGAAATCGGTCCTTTGGTCTGAAGAGTCCAAATTTTCGATTTTTGGTTCCAACCGCCGTGTCTTTGTGACATGCAGAGTAGGTGAACGGATTATGTCCGCATGTGTGGTTCCCACCATGAAGCATGGAGGAGGTGGTGTGATGGTGTGTTTTTTTTTGCTGATGACACTGTCTGTGATTTATTTAGAACACTTCACCAGCATGCCTACTGCAGCATTCTTCAGCGATATGCCATCCCATCTGGTTTGCACTTAGTGGGACTATAATTTGTTTTTCAACAGGACAATGACCTAAAACACACCTCCAGGCTGTGTAAGGGCTATTTGACCAAGAAGAAGAGTGATCAGATGGTTTGCGATGAGTTGGACAGGTAGAGTGAAGGAAAAGCAGCCATCACGTGCTCAGCATATGTGGGAACTCCTTCAAAACTGTTGGAAAAGCATTTCTCATGAAGCTGTTTGAGAAGAGTGTGCAAAGCTGTCAAAGGTAAAGGGTGGATACATTGAAGAATAAAAAATATAAAATATATTTAGACTTGTTTAACACTTTTTTGGTTACTACATGATTCCGTATGTGTTATTTCATAGTTTTAATGTTTTCACTAATATTTTACAAATAGGCAATATTACTGTTGGTCCATCTTGAGATGCGGTAGCCAGTATACATTTCCTCAAAATAGTCCAAATTAATCTAAGGTAACTCAAGAAATCAGTCATCAATTTTGAGGTTTTTGCTGCTCTTAGTCCCTAAATTTTTACATCTAACTAAGATGTTTGGTTCAGTATTCATCGAGTGAAAAAATGTGCATGAAAACGATACATCTCTTGTTGATTGACAACAAACGCTTTATTGAAGAATCCCTACTGTTGACCAATCACCGACAAATGGGTTCAGACTTCGGCTACTGACGTAAAAAACCCTTGCCGAAGTCCAAAACTAACAGAAACTTCACAAAATTGTGTCATAATATTTGCAAGTTGGGAAGCATGCAGATTGGATTTTTTTAATTTATCAGTTATTTTACCAGGTAAGTTGACTGAGAACACGTTCTCATTTGCAGCAACGACCTGGGGAATAGTTACAGGGGAGAGGAGGGGGATGAATGAGCCAATTGTAAACTGGGGATTATTAGGTGACCGTGATGGTTTGAGGGCCAGATTGGGAATTTAGCCAGGACACCGGGGTTAACACTCCTACGATAAATGCCATGGGATCTTTAATGACCTCAGAGTGTCAGGATAACCAGGTTAACGTCCCATCCGAGAGACGGCACCCTACACAGGGCAGTGCCCCCAATCACTGCCCAGGGGCATTGAGATATTTTTTAGACCAGAGGAAAGAGTGCCTCCTACTGGCCCTCCAAAACCACTTCCAGCAGCATCTGGTCTCCCATCCAAGGACCAACCCTGCTTAGCTTCAGAAGCAAGCCAGCAGTGGTATGCAGGGTGGTATGCTGCTGGCAAGGCTTTTTAGTCAGTACATTCAAATAAAGTAAATAAACAACAACATATCACAGTCATAGCAAGTAAAACATTTCTGTAAACGTTACTGAGAATGTTGTTGCTGTTCAGGCCGGCTACTTGCAAACGTATTTCTGTATTTTAAAATACATGTATTTTGTCGTTTCTTTTCTTACATTGATATTTATGGTATTTTGTAATTGTATGTTATGATTTTACCCATCCCTGGACAGAATCTGGGTTACAAAAGGGTTCTTCAGCTGTCCCCATAGGAGAACCCTTTTTGGTTCCAAGTAGAACCCTCCTTGGTGCCAGGTAGAACCCATTTGGGTTTCATGTAGAACCCTCTGTGGAAAGGGTTCTAAACTCAGCAAAAAAATAAATGTCCCTTTTTCAGGACCCTGTCTTTCAAAAATAATTCATAAAAATCCAAATAACATCACAGATCTTCATTGTAAAGGGTTTAAACACTGTTTCCCATGCGTGTTCAATGAACCATAAAAAATTAATGAACATGCACCTGCGGAAAGGTAGTTAAGACACTAACAGCTTACAGGAAGGCAATTAAGATCACAGATATGAAAACTTAGGACACTAAAGAGGCCTTTCTACTGACTTTGAAATACACCAAAAGAGAAGATGCCCAGGGTCCCTGCCCATCTGCGTAAACGTGCTTATGCATGCTGCAAAGAGGCTGGAGGTCAGCAGATGTGGCCAGGGCAATAAATTGCAATGTCCGTACTGTGAGATGCCTAAGACAGCACTACAGGAGGGACAGCTGATTGTCCACGCAGTGGCAGACCACTTGTAACAACACTTGCACAGGATCGGTACTTCTGAACATCACACCTGCGGGACAGGTACAGGATGGCAACAACAACTGCCCGAGTTACACCAGGAACGCACAATCCCTCCATCAGTGCTCAGACTGTCTTCAATAGGCTGAGAGAGGCCGGACTGAGGGCTTGTAGGCCTGTTGTAAGGCAGGTCCTCACCAGACATCACCGGCAACAACGTCGCCTATGGGCACAAACCCACCATCGCTGGACCAGACAGGACTGGCAAAAAGTGCTCTTCACTGACGAGTCGCGGTTTTGTCTCACCAGGGGTGATGGTCGGATTTGCATTTATCTCTGAAGGAATGAGCGTTACAACGAGGCGATTTGGAGGTGGATTGTCTGTCAGGGTCTGGGGCGGTGTGTCACAGCATCATCGAACTGAACTTGTTATCATTGCAGGCAATCTCAATGCTGTGCGTTACAGGGAAGACATCCTCCTCCCTCTTGTGGTACCCTTCCTGCAGGCTCATCCTGACATGACCCTCCAGCATGACAATGCCACCAGCCATACTACTCGTTCTGTGCGTGATTTCCTGCAAGAAAGGAATGCATGTGTTCTGCCATGGCCAGTGAAGATCCCATTTAGCATGTCTGGGACCTGTTGGATTGGAGGGTGAGGGCTAGGGCTGTTCCCCCCAGAAATGTCCAGGAACTTGCATGTGCCTTGGTGGAAGAGTGGGGTAACATCTCACAGCAAGAACTGGCAAATCTGGTGCAGTCCATGAGGAGGAGATGCACTGCAGTACTTAATGCAGCTGGTGGCCACACCAGATACTTAATGTTACTTTTGATTTTGACCCCCCCTTTGTTCAGGGACACATTATTCAGTTTCTGTTAGTCACATGTCTGTGGAACTTGTTCAGTTTATGTCTCAGTTGTTGAATCTTGTTATGTTCATACAAATATTTACACATGTTAAGACCGTGAAAGGACATTTATTTTTTTGCTGAGTTTACATGGAACCAAAAAGAGTTCTAACTGGAACCAAATGGTTTCTACATGGAACCAAAAGGGTTCTCCTACATGGACAGCTGAAGAATCCTTTTAAGGTCTAGATAGCACCGTTTATAGCTACAGAGAGGACCATAGCCACTGGAGAATAAGGTGTATGAACTTGCATGACTGTTCTTACCTGGTATGCGTGGTCAGTGCGAATATGGCAGAGCGTGGAGGGAGCTGATTGGCTGAGCAGGGTGGGGGCGTGGCCATGTGTCCCCCTCATGGCGATGTGGGAGGGCTCAGAACGAGGGAGACAGGTGGTGAGGGAGACAGGTGGGAAAATGGGGGGAGGGCCGGAGGTGGTGGGGGAGGTGGGCGTGAGGCTGGATAAGCCCTCTGATAGGCTGTCCATGTTGACTTCGATCTCCGAGTAGTAGAAGTCCTCCTCCCCGTCACTGTAGTCCGAGTCGCAGTTCCGCCTGCATTGCAGGAGGGTGACATACGTGAAGTAGCTTATAATGAAACTTACAATGCCTTATAATCACATTCATTGCCCATCATATCAATATAGTCAATATACCACCTCATAATACTCTACAGCTGCATTAATAAGGTGTTATGAAAATGCTTATAAGGCATTATAATTCTTCATACCAAGCCACTACAAGCTTTATAATGAGGAGCTGAGTCTTCTCTAACCAGCAGAGGGCAGTGATACACAGGCCTCAGAGCAACTGAGCTTATGGACTTGATTGGTCAAAGCCTTTAATGACTGACAGAGAGTGCAGGATAGCAACAGGAGGCTATAAAAACACACCAGCAAAACCTCCTCATGTGTTGCTATGCTTCCCTCCTCCACCCTGCTTCCCTTTGTAAGTGGATCCTAGACTAACAAACCTAATCATATTAAGAAGTCATAACAAACAGAGCCCATGGAGAGACAGAGCTTCCAATGTAGCACATACTCCACAATACTAGATCCTCACTGGTAGTAGATATTCTGACCAAACTTCAGCTAATAGAGTGAACTGTATTATATCTGTTATTTCGTATGTTATTAGGATCCCCATTAGCTGTTGCGAAAGCAGCAGCTACTCTTCCTGTGGTCCACACAAAACATGAAACATGACATAATACAGAACATTAATAGACAACAACAGCTGAAGGACAGAACTACATCAATTTAGCTATGTAGCCAACATATTAATACATACACACAAACTATCTAGGTCAAATAGGGGAGAGGTGTTGCTTTATCTGTTTTTTAAAACCGGGTTTGCTGTTTATTTCAGCAATATGAGATGGGAGTTCCATGCAATAATGGCTCTCTATAAAATAAATATCTGCTCTCTTATTGGTCCTCATGTGATCTGAGTGCAGTGATTGGTTACAACAATTACCCATTCAACAATTGTGATTCCATATCTACAGCAGTTGACCTGTATCTGGCTCTGTGGTTGATTGGTGCCTTACCCCAGGTGGACGGTTCGGATGTGTCGCTGGATCCCTGAAGAGGTGCTGAGGACCTTTTCACAGTTCTTCCACAAGCACTTGAACATCACCTTCATGGAGTTCTGAAACACAACATTAGAGAAAACAGTGGAGTCAGTGCTATTGTAATGATCAGACCTGGGATCAAATACTATTTCAGGTATTTCAATTAGTTTTCAGTACATTTCAAAACAAGTATACAGATAACTTTTATTTGAAAAAACAAGTAGTTGAAAATCAGAATGCATTTGGAAATACACTTGGAAATACACTCCCATGCATTTAACCCAGGTATCAAAAAGTGTATTTGAAATAAGTATTTAAAAATACATTCAAATACAATTTGGTCAACTATTTATTTTCTCTCACAAATAACCATTCAAATACTCAAATAAAAGTAGGCTACAAGTTTTGGCATGTCTTTTTGAAAATACGTAAATACACAGGAAAACATATTTAATTAAAGAAAGCCTCTACAAGTCGAAACACATTGCAGTTGTGCGTCCTGATGTACTATGCGGATTCCTCCCATATGTATTATTTTGTAAATATACTGAAAAAATATATAAACAAAAAATGAAACAATTTCTGAGATTTTGAATATAAGGAAATCAGCCAATTTCAATAAATAAATTAGGCACTAATCCATGGATTTCCCATGAAAAGCAGGGGCGCAGCCAAGGGTGGGCCTGGGAGGGCATAGGCCCACACACTTGGGAAACTTAATGTCAAAAGTTTTTCTCCACAAAAGGGTTTTATTACAGGCAGAAATACTCCTCAGCCAAATTCTTTAAAATTATGTTGGAGGCGGCTTATGGTAGATTAATTAACATTCAATTATCTGGCAACAATCCAGGTGGACATTCCTGCAGTCAGCATGCCAATTGCACGCTCCCTTCTGTGGCATTGTGTTGTGTGACAAAGCTGCACATTTTAGAGTGGCCTTTTATTGTCCCCAGCACAAGGTGCACCTGTGTAATTATCATGTTCATTAATCAGCTTCCTGATATACGACAACTGTCAGGTGGATGGAATATTTTGACAAAGGATAAAATGCTAACTAACAGGGATGTAAAGACATTTTGCACAACATTTGAGAGAAATAAGATTTTTGAGCCTATGGAACATTTCTGGGATATTTTATTTCCGCTCATGAAACATGGGACCAAAACTTTACATGTTGCGCTTATATTTTTGTTCAGTGTACATTTTGTTAATAGGTCACAAAAGCGTATTGCAACATATTGGCCGCCTACTTCTTCTTCTTTCTTTAAATAACAAATACTCAAATACACATGCATTTGAACCCAGGTCTGGTAGTGATTGAGGGGGAAAAACAAGATTGGGGCTTGAATCAACAACCCTGTGGTTACGGGGAGAGTGCACTACCACCTGTGACAAAAAGGTTAAGATGCCCTAGGAGAAGCTGTGATCCACTCACACACTGGAAGGATACACAGAGAGTGAGGTAACAAAAACAAAAGAAAAGGAAAAAGACCATTGGACCAGTACACAGACTATTAGACAAGCAGAAAAAGACCATTGGACCAGTACACAGACTATTAGACAAGCAGAAAAGACCATTGGACCAGTACACAGACTATTAGACAAGCAGAAAAAGACCATTGGACCAGTACACAGACTATTAGACAAGCAGAAAAGACCATTGGACCAGTACACAGACTATTAGACAAGCAGAAAAAGACCATTGGACCAGTACACAGACTATTAGAAAGCAGAAAAGACCATTGGACCAGTACACAGACTATTAGACAAGCAGAAAAAGACCATTGGACCAGTACACAGACTATTAGACAAGCAGAAAAGACCATTGGACCAGTACACAGACTATTAGACAAGCAGAAAAAGACCATTGGACCAGTACACAGACTATTAGACAAGCAGAAAAGACCATTGGACCAGTACACAGACTATTAGACAAGCAGAAAAAGACCATTGGACCAGTACACAGACTATTAGACAAGCAGAAAAGACCATTGGACCAGTACACAGACTATTAGACAAGCAGAAAAAGACCATTGGACCAGTACACAGACTATTAGACAAGCAGAAAAGACCATTGGACCAGTACACAGACTATTAGACAAGCACAAAAGACCATTGGACCAGTACACAGACTATTAGACAAGCAGAAAAGACCATTGGACCAGTACACAGACTATTAGACAAGCAGAAAAAGACCATTGGACCAGTACACAGACTATTAGACAAGCAGAAAAGACCATTGGACCAGTACACAGACTATTAGACAAGCAGAAAAGACCATTGGACCAGTACACAGACTATTAGACAAGCAGAAAAAGACCATTGGACCAGTACACAGACTATTAGACAAGCAGAAAAAGACCATTGGACCAGTACACAGACTATAAGACAAGCAGAAAAAGACCATTGGACCAGTACACAGACTATTAGACAGGCAGAAAAGACCATTGGACCAGTACACAGACTATTAGACAAGCAGAAAAAGACCATTGGACCAGTACACAGACTATTAAACAAGCAGAAAAAGACCATTGGACCAGTACACAGACTATTAGACAAGCAGAAAAGACCATTGGATCAGTACACAGACTATTAGACAAGCAGAAAAGACCATTGGACCAGTACACAGACTATTAGACAAGCAGAAAAAGACCATTGGACCAGTACACAGACTATTAGACAAGCAGAAAAAGACCATTGGACCAGTACACAGACTATTAGACAAGCAGAAAAAGACCATTGGACCAGTACACAGACTATTAGACAAGCAGAAAAAGACCATTGGACCAGTACACAGACTAGACAAGCAGAAAAGACCATTGGACCAGTACACAGACTATTAGACAAGCAGAAAAGACCATTGGACCAGTACACAGACTATTAGACAAGCAGAAAAAGACCATTGGACCAGTACACAGACTATTAGACAAGCAGAAAAAGACCATTGGACCAGTACACAGACTATTAGACAAGCAGAAAAAGACCATTGGACCAGTACACAGACTATAAGACAAGCAGAAAAAGACCATTGGACCAGTACACAGACTATTAGACAGGCAGAAAAGACCATTGGACCAGTACACAGACTATTAGACAAGCAGAAAAAGACCATTGGACCAGTACACAGACTATTAAACAAGCAGAAAAAGACCATTGGACCAGTACACAGACTATTAGACAAGCAGAAAAGACCATTGGATCAGTACACAGACTATTAGACAAGCAGAAAAGACCATTGGACCAGTACACAGACTATTAGACAAGCAGAAAAAGACCATTGGACCAGTACACAGACTATTAGACAAGCAGAAAAAGACCATTGGACCAGTACACAGACTATTAGACAAGCAGAAAAAGACCATTGGACCAGTACACAGACTATTAGACAAGCAGAAAAAGACCATTGGACCAGTACACAGACTAGACAAGCAGAAAAGACCATTGGACCAGTACACAGACTATTAGACAAGCAGAAAAGACCATTGGACCAGTACACAGACTATTAGACAAGCAGAAAAAGACCATTGGACCAGTACACAGACTATTAGACAAGCAGAAAAAGACCATTGGACCAGTACACAGACTATTAGACAAGCAGAAAAAGACCATTGGACCAGTACACAGACTATTAGACAAGCAGAAAAAGACCATTGGACCAGTACACAGGCTATTAGACAAGCAGAAAAAGACCATTGGACCAGTACACAAACTATTAGACAAGCAGAAAAAGACCATTCGACCAGTACACAGACTATAAGATAAGCAGGCCTGTGAAGATATAAATCAAAGAACAGTGTAGCAAGACAAAGACAGAGGTGAAATTCTACATCCCTGTCACTCTGTGTCTTTTTGTCTCACTCTCTCTCTATAGATCTCTCTCTAAATAAGCATAATGTCATAATCCCTCAATATATATATATTATTATATATATTATATATATATTATTATTATTATATTTTTTGGGGTGTGGGGGTGGGGGGGGGCAGTGCCCTTGGACAGTGACCCTGATTGAATGTGGTCATGATCTCTACTTTGGGATTTAACTGACAGACACACATACAGGCGTTCAACCTCTCAACAATAAAAGCAAGTATTTAGGAAGCTGTTAACATCTTCAAATCGGAAAAAGTCAAACCTCAAAATAAGTATTTTAAACCTATATCAATCCCTTCTTTCCTCAAATGCAGACTAAGGACATAGACAGAGCTGTGTTTTTCAGACTCTTATTTTCCCAGGCAGCGTGCAGATCTCTGATTTTGGCAGGGGAGGGAGAAATGTGTTGGGACCTGCATCAGTAGTAATGACAGGCAGTGGGCGTAGGCTCTCCACCTTTTAACAGCTTCCAGAAAGGGAGAGACAGAGCATGAGTGAGTGAGTGAGTGAGTGAGTGAGTGAGTGAGTGAGTGAGTGAGTGAGTGAGTGAGTGAGAGAGAGAGAGAGAGAGAGAGAGAGAGAGGGGGAGAGAGAGGGGGAGAGGGGTGGGAGAGAGAGAGGGAGAGAGAGAGGGGGGGTGGGCGAGAGAGAGAGAGGGAGAGAGAGGGAGAGAGAGAGAGGGGTGGGAGAGAGAGAGAGAGAGAGAGGTGGGAGAGAGAGAAACTAAAAGACAAACTATATAACAGGCTTATCGGCGGCTGATCAAATTAACGCTTTATACAGTCTATATTCTTATACAATCCACACAATGCATTACACACAACAGCTCTAATGGCACTGGGAAACATAGTAATAATTTTCAGTGTTTCATAATGGAAAATCTGCAGCATCTCAACAAACATTGACATATCCCTTAATGCCAAAAGTGTTTTCCTTTCGTTGTAACACTGTTTCAGCAACACTGTAGTGATTAACACATTCCCTAAGCCTTTTATAGTACATGACTCCTCTACATAGTCAGATACATGTAGGATCTACATTTGATCACCCTGTTGCAGGAGAACTTTCCAGGAAATGTTAAGCTTGTAGTTTATTTGAGGTCTAAAAAGGCTTCTGAAGTTGGCAATTTCCCCGTTGTAATGTCAGACTTGATTTTCCCTTACGAATGTATCAACCCCTATAAAAATGTCCATTAATTATAATCCATGTAATAATTCACATTTCCTGTTGCTGCAGGATTATTTTCCTGCTGTAGCAAACTGGCTCAAATGAAGACCCTACATCTGTAGTACACAACTCCACACAGTGAGATGGCCTGCAGCTACGGGACAACCGAGGCTGTTGTCTGCCAGTCAGGACTTAGCTAGGCAGCTTGTCATGGCCAACTACACTGAACCACCACAGTAAACTGCCTGTTAGGTTTACCCAGGGCAGGTTTATACACAAGGCATCCAAACTGTAATGATTTTATCTACAACCAGCTATTCATTAACAACCACACATGCATGTCAGTGCAAGTCTCATTGAGATGGCCTCCCAAGTCCTTGTGTACAGTTGATGGAATTTTTACAGTTTGTCTAGCACTGTGAAATGTTCTGTCACATCTTTACAAGCGAGGCTGAAGAATAAACATCAAACATTAAAATAAGACGTTAAATTTAACGGATGACTTGACAGATGAGCACAATCCTTTGGTCCTGTAACTAGGGCTGTGGTGCCATTGACATTTCATCAGCCGGTGATTGTCAAGCAAATAACTGTTGGTCTCACGGTAATTGACAGTTAATTAACATGAACACATTTGGCATCTCCTGGTTTCCACACATTTTAAAAGCCATTTTAAAAAGTATAATAAATCCATGTAATATAGCCTACACCTTCATAATAAATCCATTATTTATTTTAGTCTAAAGAAGTAAGGTTTGAAGAAAATGTAGTCTATTTCTGAAGAAAAGAATAGCATACTTATGTTCGGGTCCGGATGTGGCTATGTTCGGTCCCGATGTGGCTATGTTCGGTCCCGATGTGGCTATGTTACGTCCTGATGTGGCTATTTTAGGTCTTGATGTGGCTAAGTTAGGTCCTGATGTGGCTACGTTAGGTCCGGAAGTGGCTATGCCAAATGGCTGTGGGCTACACTAGTTCAGCAGACAAGATTTGCTTATAATTCCCACAGCCAAGTATTACTTATAATTCCATGGCAATTATGTTAGGTATAATATGAAAAATACTATTGAACAAAGCTGAAAAAATTATAAATATTTTCCCCAAACGATTTCAGGGAGTGCGCACATGCGGCTTTTCTGTGTTGAGCAGTTAACAAAGAAATAGGTATTCCTAAACACTTCATTTAGAGTTATTAATGTAACTGTAGATGTTCTACAAACGTTGGGCTATATGTTTAGATTTGTAATACATTGTAAGGCTGCATGACGAGACTAATGATGATTTGAAAGGTCACTTGAAAGGCATGAGCTATGCTACATCAGTCACTCATTCACAATTTGACAAGCACTTGATAATGCCTCGAATTGTATGGTGGTGTCCCCTTTGTGGCCGTAATGCACCCTTTAAAAATCCATGCCTTTTGCAGCCTGGAGTGCTGTGTTGTGCCCTTGGCCCTGAGTGTGCTGCGCAATCTGAAGCACCTCTCAGTCACATGGCTCTCCGTCACATGATCGGATCAATCTGACAGGCTACAAGTGAAGACAGACATATCAGGGACACAACTGCGCGTGTCTTTATCCATTTCCGAGCTACATATTGAAGATATTGGAAGAACTGTCCATATTTACTTTTCATCAGCCAACAAGATGATTAGGCCTAACGAACAGCAAAAGCATGTCAATCTACTATCCCCCATAGTACAAAAGTCAACCTATTCTATTTTGTGCAAGTGAATTATAAGTGAAATAGTCTGTCTGTAAACAATTGCTGGAAAAATTACTTGTTTCATGCACAAAGTAGATGTTATGGCTTTACACCCCCTGATATAATGTGGATAAAGAGATACTTGTCTAACAGAACACAAAGGGTGTTCTTTAATGGAAGCCTATCAAATATAATCCAGTTAGAATCAGGAATTCCCCAGGATAGCTGTTTAGGCCCCTTGCTTTTTTCAATTTTTACTAAAGACATGCCACTGACTTTGAGTAAAGCCAGTGTGTCTATGTATGAGGATGACTCAACACTATACACGTCAGCCACTACACCGATTGAAATGACTGCAACACTCAACAAAGAGCTGCAGTTAGTTTCAGAGTGTGTGGCAAGGAATAAGTTAGCCCTAAATATTTCTAAAACTAAAAGCATTGTATTTGGAACAAAACACTCACTAAACCTCAACTAAATCTTGTAATAAACAATGTGGAAATTGAGCAAGTTGAGATGACAAAACTGCTTGGAGTAACACTAGATTGTAAACTGTCATGGTCAAAAACATATTGATGCAGTAGTAGCTAAGATGGGGAGAAGTCTGTCAATAATAAAGCGCTGCTCTGCCTTCTTAACAACGCTATCAACAAGGCAGGTCCTACAGGCCCTAGTTTTGTCGCACCTTGACTACTGTTCAGTCATGTGGTCAGGTGCCACAAAAAAAGGACTTAGGAAAATTGCAATTGACTCAGAACAGGGCACCCCGGCTGGCCCTTGGATGTACACAGAGAGCTAATATTAATAATATGCATGTCAATCTCTCCTGGCTGAAAGTGGAGGAGAGATTGACTTCATCACTACTTTTATTTACAGTGCCTTGCGAAAGTATTCGGCCCCCTTGAACTTTGCGACCTTTTGCCACATTTCAGGCTTCAAACATAAAGATATAAAACTGTATTTTTTTGTGAAGAATCAACAACAAGTGGGACACAATCATGAAGTGGAACGACATTTATTGGATATTTCAAACTTTTTTAACAAATCAAAAACTGAAAAATTGGGCGTGCAAAATTATTCAGCCCCCTTAAATTAATACTTACAGCTGTAAGTCGCTTGGGGTATGTCTCTATCAGTTTTGCACATCGAGAGACTGAAATTTTTTCACATTCCTCCTTGCAAAACAGCTCGAGCTCAGTGAGGTTGGATGGAGAGCATTTGTGAACAGCAGTTTTCAGTTCTTTCCACAGATTCTCGATTGGATTCAGGTCTGGACTTTGACTTGGCCATTCTAACACCTGGATATGTTTATTTTTTAACCATTCCATTGTAGATTTTGCTTTATGTTTTGGATCATTGTCTTGTTGGAAGACAAATCTCCGTCCCAGTCTCAGGTCTTTTGCAGACTCCATCAGGTTTTCTTCCAGAATGGTCCTGTATTTGGCTCCATCCATCTTCCCATCAATTTTAACCATCTTCCCTGTCCCTGCTGAAGAAAAGCAGGCCCAAACCATGATGCTGCCACCACCATGTTTGACAGAGGGGATGGTGTGTTCAGGGTGATGAGCTGTGTTGCTTTTACGCCAAACATAACGTTTTGCATTGTTGCCAAAAAGTTCAATTTTGGTTTCATCTGACCAGAGCACCTTCTTCCACATGTTTGGTGTGTCTCCCAGGTGGCTTGTGGCAAACGTTAAACAACACTTTTTATGGATATCTTTAAGAAATGGCTTTCTTCTTGCCACTCTTCCATAAAGGCCAGATTTGTGCAATATATGACTGATTGTTGTCCTATGGACAGAGTCTCCCACCTCAGCTGTAGATCTCTGCAGTTCATCCAGAGTGATCACGGGCCTCTTGGCTGCATCTCTGATCAGTCTTCCCCTTGTATGAGCTGAAAGTTTAGAGGGACGGCCAGGTCTTGGTAGATTTGCAGTGGTCTGATACTCCTTCCATTTCAATATTATCGCTTGCACAGTGCTCCTTGGGATGTTTAAAG
Source organism: Oncorhynchus masou masou (assembly GCF_036934945.1). Classification (NCBI taxonomy): domain Eukaryota; kingdom Metazoa; phylum Chordata; class Actinopteri; order Salmoniformes; family Salmonidae; genus Oncorhynchus; species Oncorhynchus masou. Next base: position 15,958,059 of record NC_088244.1, read on the forward strand.
CTTGGGAAATCTTTTTGTATCCAAATTCGGCTTTAAACTTCTTCACAACAGTATCTCGGACCTGCCTGGTGTGTTCCTTGTTCTTCATGATGCTCTCTGCGCTTTTAACGGACCTCTGAGACTATCACAGTGCAGGTGCATTTATACGGAGACTTGATTACACACAGGTGGATTGTATTTATCATCATTAGTCATTTAGGTCAACATTGGATCATTCAGAGATCCTCACTGAACTTCTGGAGAGAGTTTGCTGCACTGAAAGTAGAGGGGCTGAATAATTTTGCACGCCCAATTTTTCAGTTTTTGATTTGTTAAAAAAGTTTGAAATATCCAATAAATGTCGTTCCACTTCATGATTGTGTCCCACTTGTTGTTGATTCTTCACAAAAAAATACAGTTTTATATCTTTATGTTTGAAGCCTGAAATGTGGCAAAAGGTCGCAAAGTTCAAAGGGGGCCGAATACTTTCGCAAGGCACTGTATGTTGAATGCACCGAGCTGTCTGTCTAAACTACTGGCACACAGCTCACACACCCATGCATACCCCACAAGACATGCCACAAGAGGTCTCTCCACAGTCCCCAAGTCCAGAACAGACTATGGGAGGCACAAAGTACAACAGAGCCATGACTACATGGAACTCTATTCCACATCAAGTAACTCATGCCAGCAGTAAAATTAGATTTAAAAAACACCTTATGGAACAGCGGGTACTGAAGCAATACAAACATTTCAACAGACACATGCATACACACACACACACACACACACACACACACACGATAACATACACACTATACATACATATGGATTTAGTACTGTCGATATGTGGTAGTGGTGGAGTAGGGGCCTGAGGGCACACAGTGTGTTGTGAAATCTGTGAATGTATTGTAATGTTTTTAAAGTGGTATAGACTGCCTTAATTTGGCTGGACCTCAGGAAGAGTAGCTGTTGCTTTGGCAGCATCTTAGTCCTGTATTGAAACTTTGCCTGTTTGATGGTTTCTTATAAGCGTCCGGATTAGTGTCCAGCTCCTTGTAAGCGGTAGCTATAGCTTTTAGCTTGGTGCGGATATTTTCTGTAATTCATGGCTTCTGGTTGGGATATTTATGTACGGTCCCTATGGGGACGACGTTGTCGATGCACTTATTGATGAAGGTGGTATACTCCTCAATACCATTGAATGAATCACGGAACATATTCCTGTCTGTGCTAGTAAAACAGTACTGTAGCGTAGCATCCACATCATCTGACCACTTCCGTATTGAGCGAGTCACTGGTACTTCCTGCTTTAGTTTTTGCTTATGAGCAGGATTCAGGAGAATAGAATTATGGTCAGATTTGCAAATGGAGGACGAGGGAGAGCTTTTTATGCGTCTCTGTGTGTGGAGTAACGGTGGTCTAGAGTTTTTTTTTCATCTGGTTGCACATATGACATGCTGGTAAAAATGAGGTAAAAAGGATTTAAGTTTCCCTGCATTAACGTCCCTGGCCACTAGGAGCGCCGCTTCTGGATGAGCATTTTCTTGTTTGCTTCTGGCCTTATAAAGCTCGTTGAATGCGGTCATAGTGCCAGCGTTGGTTTCTGGTGGTAAATAAAAACGCCTGTGAAAAATATAGATGGAAACTCTCTTGGTAGATAGTGTGGTCTACAGCTTATCATGAGGAACTCTACCTCAGGCAAGCAATACCTTGAGACTTGCTGAACCCCTCCGGTCTCCAATCCTATATATGAGCCTCTCCAGTCTTCACTCCTATAACTGTATCTGAGGCCCTCCATTCTCTACTCGTATATATGAGCCCATCCAATCTCCACTCCTATATATGAGTCCCTCCAATCTCCACTCTATATATGAGCCCCTCCAGTCTCCACTCCTATATATTAGCTCCTCCAGATTCCACTCCGATATCTATCAGAGTGGAGTAATGAGATTCTTCTCCCTCTCTCAGCTACCTACAGCAGAAGCCTCATATTCTCTCCTTTTAGTCCTTCCCTACCTCCCTCCTTCTTTCCAAAACTCTTATTCCCCCCCATTCTCTCTTCCCCCATCCCAAATCTCTTTTTACACCCACTCCTTCCTTTCTAAACTCTCTCTCACCTCATCCCCTTTCCCCCTTCTAACTCCCCCTTCCTCCCGGAGGTGGGTGAGGGTGCTAATGGCTCTTCTTGATACTGAAACCACATTTACGTCATGGACTGTTTCCACCGCATGAAAAGACAAGGGAAGAAAATGGAGAGCGAGAGGGAAAGAGAGAGTGAGAACACACTCCATCATGCTCAGAGGCATTAAGATTGACAGGCCTTATCTCAGGGCTTGTGTCACAGGATCCTAACATTGGTTTCAGAGGCCCCAGACACTACTCTGAGGAATACTACACACCAGGGCAAGGGTTCCTAAATCTGTGGGAGCAACTGTTGGCCAATGGCCAATTTCTACTGAGTCGCAGCTTAGGTTTGGCTGTGGCTACAAATATTATTCTCATCTGGAGAGTCCCAAGAACCAAGTAACTGGACTGAATAAATCAAATTGCTGTGATCTATGAACTCCTTGGAGATCAGGAGATGAGTATGGAAAGATATTCAGAAGCATTGAGACGAAGCCTCATTACAACCCCCCGACCCCTGACCCCGAGTTGTACCTTTCGCTTCCGGGGTATGGGGTCCACAAACGGAAAGTGAGTGCTCTCTGTGACGTCCTCGATGACGTCATCACCCTGGGAGGGGAGCAGGAAGCTCTTGCTGGCATCGTTGGAGAGGGGTGGGGATGGTGTGGAGGGCACTGATTGGTCGCTGGTGTCCCAGCTCCAGTTGCCACTGGTGGAGCTGCTGTAGCTGGTTGACAGCGCCTCCTTCCAACCCCTGCTAGCCGACTCCGGAACTGCAGCTGGAGACAGTGAAGGGCCGGTCATTACCATGCTATCATAGCCAAGGAGGAAGCCAATCTGAGAATTTAGCTTTAATTCACTTATTACTCTAAAAACCTTGTCACAAAATGTGTTTTGCATTGCCTTGTGGTGAAACATAATGACAAATAAGAGGTAGAGCCTCCTAGCAGGATGAGGTGTGTGTTGGGGATTTTATTAACTCATATGAATCAATGACTGACTGGTCCATGGGGGCCAGTGTAGATGAGAAGGATCCTACAGAGAATAGAGTCATAGGAGTGTTGTCTTAGGGAAGATTAACATCTTATCCCTCAAAGACATTGAGAGTTAAGCACAACAGCACAACAATGAAACCAGGGGAAAGAAAATAATAAGATATTGGAGGGAAAACAGGCACAGTTGAATCATGTACTGTATGAAAAGAGTTTGATGACATTTCTGATGTATCATGAAAATGTAATACAGCTTTGCCCTTTCTCCCCACATACAGCAAAGTATACCCTCCCAGCACCTAATACAGTGCATCCGGAAAGTGTTCAGACCCCTTCACCTTTTCCACATTCCACAACCTTACTCAAAAATGTATTCAATTGTCCCACCCCCCTCATCAATCTACAAACAATGCCACATAATGACAAAGCAAAAACTGTTTTTTGACATTTTTCAAATGTATTACAAATAAAAACTGAAATATTACATTTACACAAGAATTCAGACCCTTTACTCAGCACTTTGTTGAAGTACCCCAGACGAACGTCCTGAGCGCTCTAGTGCAGACTTTCATCAACGATCTCTGTACTTTGCTCTGTTCATCTTTCTCTCAAACCCGACAAGTCTCCTAGTCCCTGCAGCTGAAAAACATCCCAACAGCATGATGCTGCCACCACCATGCGTCACCGTAGGGAAGGTGCCAGGTTTCCTCCAGACGTGACACTTGGTATTCAGGCAAAATACTTCAATCTTGGTTTCATCAGACCAGACAATCTTGGTCTGAGAGTCCTGTAGGTGCCTTTTGGCAAACTCCAAGTGGGCTGTCATGTGCCTTTTACTGAGGAGTGGCAACCGTCTGGCCACTCCACCATAAAAGCCGGATTGGTGGAGTGCTGTAGAGATGTTATTCTAGAAGGTTCTCCCATCTCCACAGAGGAACTCTGGAGCATCGGGTTCTTGGTCACCTCCCAGACAAAGGCACTTCTCCCCCGATTGCTCAATTTGGCTGGGCGGCAAGCTCTAGGAAGAGTGTTGGTGGTTCCAAAACTTCTTGCATTTAAGAATGGCGGAGGCCACTGTGTTCTTGGGGACCTTCAATGCTGCAGAAATTGTTTGGTACCCTTCTCCACACAATCCCGTCTCGGAGCTCTATGGACATTTCCTTTGACCTCATGGCTTGGTTTTTATCTCTGACATGCACTGTCAACTGTGGGACCTTGTATAGACAGGTGTGTGCCTTTCCAAATCATGTCCAATCAATTGAATTAACCACAGGTGGACTCCAATCAAATTGTAGAAACATCTCAAGGGTGATCAATGGAAACAGGATGCACCTGATCTAAATTTCAAGTATCATAGCAAAGGGTCTGAATACTTACAGTACCAGTCAAAAGTTTGGACACACCTTCTCATTCAAGGGTTTTTCTTTATTATTACTATTTTCTACATTGTAAAATAATAGGGAAGACATCACCACTATGAAATAATACATGGAATCATGCAGTAACCAAAAACATGTTAAACAAATCAAAATGTATTTTATATTTGAGATTCTTCAAAGTAGCCACCCATTGCCTTGATGACAGCTTTGCACACTCTTGGCATTCTCTCAAACAGCTTCATGAGGCATTCACCTGGAATGCATTAAAAGTACATTTGTGGATTTCTTTCCTTCTTAATGCATTCGAGCCAATCAGTTGTGTGTGACAAGGTAGGGGTGGTATACGCAAGATAGCTATTATGGCAAGAACAGCTCAAATAAGCAAAGAAAAACAACAGTCCATCATTACTTTAAGACATGAAGGTCAGTCACCGCGGAAAAAAACATCAAGCGCTGTGGTGAAATTAGCTCTCTTGAGGAACGACACAGGAAAGGAAGACCCAGAGTCTGCTGTAGAGGATACGTTCATTAGAGTTAACTGCACCTCAGATTGCAGCCCAAATAAATGTTTCACAGAGTTCAAGTAACAGACACTTCTCAACATCAACTGTTCAGAGGAGACTGTGTGAATCAGGCATTCGTGGTCAAACTGCTACAAAGAAACCCCTACTGAAGGATGAGTCCAAATTTGAGATTTTTGGTTCCAACGTCTGTGTCTATGTGAGATGCAGAGTAGGTGAACGGATGATCTCTGCATGTGTGGTTCCCACTGTGAAGCATGGAGGAGGAGGTGTGATGGTGTGGGGGTGCTTTGCCGGTGACGTCCTCTGGGATTTATTTAGAATTCAAGGCACACTTAACCAGTATGTCTACAGGAACATTTTGCAGCAATACGCCATCCCATCTGGTTTGCACTTAGTAGAGTTGCAAATGGTCGGAAACGATCCAGGAAATTTTCTGTGGAAAGTTAAGCCATGGAATTTGAGGAATTTTGCTTAAATTACATTAAAAAAAGATAGCTTATAACGGTGAATCTTTTTTGTGGGATACACATAAGGCAATTATAGGTCTTGTGGCATATTTTGGTTAAACTATCCCCAATTCAATGGAATTGCAACCCTCTGCATGCACAGTGCATTCTTCCATCACATGTACAGTGCACAGCTGTACAGCTGATTCTCAAGATCTTGCACACTAATGAGATGCTATTGAGCCCACACTACTACACTATCCGAGCCAAGGAATACATACTTTCAGGTAAGTTTTTATTATGAATATATGAATTTATTATGAATATTTTTTATGTGACATACATTATTTTTTTGTTAACTAGTAAATCGTAACAATTTCTGCTAGTTAGTTTTTGCTACCATGTGTGTTTTAGCTTGTTTGAGCCTGCGAACTGAGGAGTGTTAATTCACCTGCTTCCATACATGTTTCATTTTAAAACATGTATCTTACAAAGGGGTTGTTTAATCTAACTGCTTATCTATTTATCTGTACATGGAAATATACCCATTAATTCCCACTGAAAGTTTCCACCTCTGAATATTCCCCAAAATGTGCAACCCTAGCACTTAGTGGGACTATCATTTGTTTTTCAACAGGACAACGACCTAAAACACACCTCCAAGCTGTGTAAGGGCTATTTGACCAAGGAGAGGGATAGAGTGCTGCATCAGATGACCTGGCCTCCACAATCACCAATTGAGATGGTTTGGGATGAGTTGGACCGCAGAGTGAAAGAAAAGAAGCCAACAGGTGCTCAGCATATGTGGGAACTCTTTCAAGACTGTTGAAAAATCATTCCTCATGAAGCTGGTTGAGAGAATGCCAAGAGTGTGCAAAGCTGTCATCAAGGCAATGGGTGGCTACTTTGAAGAATCTAAAATCTAAAATAAATGTAGTTTTGTTTAACACTTTTTTGGTGACTACATGATTCCATATGTGTTATTCATAGTTTTGAAGTCTTCACTATTATTCTGCAATGTAGAAAATAGTAAAAATAAAGAAAAACCCTTGAATGAGTAGGTGTGTCCAGACTTTTGACTGGTACTGTATCTAAACAAGGTATTTCTGTTTTTAATTTGTTATATTTATGTTTTACATTTGCAAAAAATTCCAAAAACCTGCTTTCGCTTTGTCATTATGCGGTATTGTGTGTAGATTAATGAGATGTTTAAAAAAAAATTATTTTTAGAATAAAGCTGTAACGTAACAAAATCTTGAAAAAGTCAAAGGGTCTGAATACTTTCCGAATTCACTGTATGTTGTGGATTAACCCACTTAAATCAATAACATAACTAAACTGTGGAGATGGGGACGAGAGTGGTTAAATACAGTATACTTACAGTATACTGTAGATTGAGGGAAGGGGGAAGAAAACCCCCAAAATGTTAATGGATAGGTTTTAACCACAATGGATCCCGGCCAGGCTTACATAGGGAGTTGTTTTCCAAAGGCACACTGACCCAGCTACACGTGACCCTAGTGTGTGTTTCAACACAGTGGCTAGGTACCAGCCCTCATCTCCTCACCTCAGAGTGATCAGAACATCTAATGAACAATAGGGGGAAATGGATGTGGATTTAGAGGTACAGTAGGTTTGTAGGGTTGCCAGCCCTCCTGGTTTGGCCTGGGGTCTCCTGGAAACAGCCTTAGTCCTTCTGGCGAGCAGTACAGCTGTTAATGCCTAAATGAAATTAATATATTAAGTGTGAGCAAGGTCTTTTATAATCTGTATAACCCAGTCATCTGGTTCTGAGTTGACAAGCCCTAGTATAGAGGTCATTTTTAGTCATTTATCAATAGAGTGTGATGACAAAAAAATTGGGAATTTTTGGTAAAACCGATAAACAAGTGTCCTCTCCCCTCTCTTATCCCTCTATCCCTCTCGTTTTCAAAAGAGCAGTCAGCTTAATGGCACACCCAGGAGTTGCCGTGTTCCCTGATTAAAAATAAAAACTTAATAAAAATAGCATAAAGTGGGGTGGTAAAAAAACAACAGCAAAAGAAAATCAACTCAGAAACTATTTTATTTTTTCATTAGTCCACTGTTGCTGTTGTCAAGAGTCAAGTTTATAAGATATTGGGTTTTCAAGAAGCCAAGTGTCAAGCTGCAAAATGCTATCCAATATCTTGAAAACTTGACTGCTTTTGAGACTAAATCAACAGTGGACTAATGAAGAGATCGTGGACTTACCAAAAGATAGACTTACCAAAAGATAGTTTTTGAGTGGATATTCCCTTTAAGGCTAAATATAGAGGGACAATTCTGACACATGGGCCCATTTCACCAGTCCCAACAAGGAAAAAGCCCTTTTAGGTTTAGGGGTTAGGTTCAGGGTTACAATTAAAGTTACAATAAGGGTTAGGTTTAGGGTTAGGGATTTGGGGTTAAGTCAGGGTTACGGTTAGGGTTAGGTTTAAGGGTTAGGAAAAATAAGATTTTGAACAGGAATCAATTGTTTGCTCCCCACAAGGATAATAAAACTAAGATATGTGTGTCTGTGCGTGTGTGCGCGTGTGTTTGTGTGTGTGTGTGTGTGTGTGTGTGTGTGTGTGTGTGTGTGCGTGTGTGCGTGTGCGCGCGTGCACGTATGTGCGTGCGCGTGCATGTGCGCGCGTGTGTGTGTGTGTGTGTGCGTGCGCGTGCGTGTGTGTGTGTGTGTGTGTGTGTGTGTGTGGGGGGTTACCTGAGGATGTCTGGGTGAGGACCAGTGGGGAGGTGGATAGCGATGTCAGGACGGTGGCAGCCATTACCTCCTTATCAGCACGACCCGAGGGTTTCCTGCAATACACACCAGATACCAGGTTACACATTATGGACATAAAATCGATGGAGTCGCTAGAAACCCACAACCAACATGCTTTTCCTGCATAGCAAACTGTATCAAACCAGCACACCTGTAACAGTCATTCTACAATATATATGTAGGCATACTAGCATAGAAAAATGGCCCATAGTTCACTATAATGTCCTCAGAGTTAGATTTCCGCACTGCAGACTGACCAGTAGCTGTGTTCGCTATTGCAGACCACCCATCAACCGAGTATGCCATAGCCTAACCTAGAAACCAGGAAAAAGCCCAACCCTATCCCAATCCCAACTCTGAAATATACCAGCCAGGCTTTCTTTAGACAGAACAACAAACTGTTTTATAGCATGGAATGGAAAATTAGAGTACAATAATAAATACTGTGTTCCACTCCCCTGTGAATGCTGAAAATTCCCCTTTAGCACGGAATGCTGACCAGACCGACATTCGGATAACGTTCAGATAACCAGAACACTCCTTTTGAAGAGCACTGTCACATTAGTCTAGCAGTGGGTGAAGGCTAAAGACACTGGCGAGTCCCGGCTAATGGCTTGGTCATGACTACAAGATCTGGTTTTGTTTATACATGGTTCATTGCTATTGGTTGAGAGGGAAATTCCAAACGCCTGAGATGGGTCACAGGACAAGCTTCTCTAGCTACCTGAGAGAATAAGGATGATATGATCGTATGATAGGGGAAGCTGGCTATGTGTGAGGCATATATTCTGCTACAGCTGTCAGCTGCTTTAAAAAAGGAAGTGAAGTGAAAGACAAGAGGATAAGAGAGCAAGAGACCAGCGACAGAGAGAGAAAGAAAGAGAAAGAGAGAGAGAGCAAGAGAGACCAGAGAGAGAGAGACCAGAGACAGAGAGAAAGAGAGAGAAGAGAGAGACCAGAGACACACAGAGAGAGAAAGAGAGACCAGAGACAGAGAGAGAGAGAGAAAGAGAGAGAGAAAGATAGACCAGAGACAGAGAGAGAAAGAGAGAGATAGAGAAAGAGAGACCAGAGACAGAGAGAGAGAAAGAGAGAGCAAGAGAGAAAGAGACCAGAGAGAGAGAGAGCAAGAGAGACCAGAGAGAGAAAGAGAGACCAGATACAGAGAGAGAGAGAGAGAGCAAGAGAGACCAGAGAGAGAGAGAGAGAAAGAGAGAGAGAGAGAGAGAGAGAGAGAGAGAGAGCAAGTGAGAAAGACAGACCAGAGACAGAGAGAGGGACCAGAGAGAGAGAGAGAGAGAGAGAGAGAGAGCAAGAGAGACCAGAGCGAGAGAGAGAGAGAGAGAGAGAGAGAGAGAAAGAGAGAGCAACTGAGAAAGACAGACCAGAGACAGAGAGAGAGACCAGAGAGAGAGAGAGAGAGAAATAGAACAGAGAGAGAGAGAGAGAAAGAGAGACCAGATAGAGAGAGAGAGAGCAAGAGAGACCAGAGAGAGAGAGAGAGAGAGAAATAGAACAGAAAGAGAGAGAGAAAGAGAGACCAGATAGAGAGAGAGAGCAAGAGAGACCAGAGAGAGAGAAAGAGAGACCAGAGAGAGGGAGAAAGAGAGAGCAAGAGAGAAAGAGAGACCAGAGAGAGAGAGGGAGAACGAGAGAGAGGGAGAGAAAGAGAGACCAGAGACAGAGAGAGAAAGAGAGAGATAGAGAAAGAGAGACCAGAGACAGAGAGAGAGAAAGAGAGAGCAAGAGAGAAAGAGACCAGAGAGAGAGAGAGAGCAAGAGAGACCAGAGAAAGAAAGAGAGACCAGATACAGAGAGAGAGAGAGAGAGCAAGAGAGACCAGAGAGAGAGAGAGAGAGAGAGAGAGAGAGAGAGAGAGAGAGAGAGAGAGAGAGAGAGAGAGAGAGAGAAAGAGAGAGCAAGTGAGAAAGACAGACCAGAGACAGAGAGAGGGACCAGAGAGAGAGAGAGAGAGAGAGAGAGAGAGAGAGAGAGAGAGAGCAAGAGAGACCAGAGAGAGAGAGAGAGAGAAAGAGAGAGCAAGTGAGAAAGACAGACCAGAGACAGAGAGAGGGACCAGAGAGAGAGAGAGAGAGAGAGAGAGAGCAAGAGAGACCAGAGAGAGAGAGAGAGAGAAAGAGAGAGCAACTGAGAAAGACAGACCAGAGAAAGAGAGAGAGACCAGAGAGAGAGAGAGAGAAATAGAACAGAGAGAGAGAGAGAAAGAGAGAGCAAGAGAGAAAGAGACCAGAGAGAGAGAAAGAGAGACCAGAGAGAGAGAGAGAAATAGAACAGAAAGAGAGAGAGAAAGAGAGACCAGATAGAGAGAGAGAGCAAGAGAGACCAGAGAGAGAGAAAGAGAGACCAGAGACACAGAGAGAGAGAGAGTGAGAGAGAGAGAGCAAGAGAGAAAGAGACCAGAGAGAGCAAGAGAGACCAGAGAGAGAGAAAGAGAGACCAGAGACAGAGAGAGAGCGAGAGAGAGAGCAAGAGAGACCAGAGAGAGAGAGAGAGAAAGAGAGAGCAAGTGAGAAAGAGAGACCAGAGACAGAGAGAGAGACCAGAGAGAGAGATAGAGAGAAAGAGAGACCAGAGAGAGAGGAAGAGAGACCAGAGAGAGAGAAAGAGAGACCAGAGACAGAGAGAGAGCGAGAGAGAGAGCAAGAGAGACCAGAGAGAGAGAGAGAGAAAGAGAGAGCAAGTGAGAAAGAGAGACCAGAGACAGAGAGAGAGACCAGAGAGAGATAGAGAGAAAGAGAGACCAGAGAGAGAGGAAGAGAGACCAGAGAGAGAGAGAGAAAGAGAGACCAAAGACAGAGAGAAAGAGATACCAAAGAGAGAGAGAGAGAAAGAGAGACCAGAGAGAAGAGAGAGAGAAGAGAGAGACCAGAGACAGAGAGAGAGAGAAAGAGAGACCAGAGACAGAGAGAAAGAGAGAGCAAGTGAGAAAGACAGACCAGAGAGAGAGAGAGCAAGAGAGACCAGAGAGAGAGAAAGAGAGACCAGAGAGAGAGAGAGAGAGAGAAAGAGAGAGCAAGTGAGAAAGACAGACCAGAGACAGAGAGAGAGACCAGAGAGAGAGAGAGCAAGAGAGACCAGAGAGAGAGAGAGAGAGAGAGAGAGAAAGAGAGAGCAAGTGAGAAAGACAGACCAGAGACAGAGAGAGAGACCAGAGAGAGAGAGAGAGAAATAGAACAGAGAGAGAGAGAGAAAGAGAGACCAGATGGAGAGAGAGAGAGCAAGAGAGACCAGAGAGAGAGAAAGAGAGACCAGAGAGAGAGAGAGAGAGAGAGAAATAGAACAGAGAGAGAGAGAGAGAGAAAAAGAGAGACCAGAGAGAGAGAAAGAGAGACCAGAGAGAGAGAGAGAGAGAGAGAAGAGAAAGAGAGACCAGAGAGAGAGAGAGAGAAAGAGAGAGCAAGAGAGAAAGAGAGACCAGAGAGAGAGAGGGAGAAAGAGAGAGAGGGAGAGAAAGAGAGACCAGAGACAGAGAGAGAGAGAAAGAGAAAGAGAGAGACCAGAGACAGTGAGAGAGAGAGAGAGCAAGAGAGACCAGAGAGAGAGAAAGAGAGACCAGAGACAGAGAGAGCGAGAGAGAGAGAGAGAGAGCAAGAGAGACCAGAGAGAGAGAGAGAGAGAGAGAGAAAGAGAGAGCAAGAGAGAAAGAGACCAGAGAGAGAGAGAGCAAGAGAGACCAGAGAGAGAGAAAGAGAGACCAGAGACACAGAGAGAGAGAGAGAGAGAGAGAGAGAGCAAGAGAGAAAGAGACCAGAGAGAGCAAGAGAGACCAGAGAGAGAGAAAGAGAGACCAGAGAGAGAGAGAGAGAAAGAGAGAGCAAGCGAGAAAGAGAGACCAGAGAAAGAGAGAGAGACCAGAGAGAGAGAGAAAGAGAGACCAGAGAGAGAGAGAGGAAGAGAGATCAGAGAGAGAGAGAGAAAGAGAGACCAAAGACAGAGAGAAAGAGAGACCAGAGAGAGAGAGAGAGAAAGAGAGAGCAAGAGAGAAAGAGAGACCAGAGAGAGAGAGAGGGAGAAAGAGAGAGAGGGAGAGAAAGAGAGACCAGAGACAGAGAGAGAGAGAGAGAGAGAGAGAGAGAGAGAGAGCAAGAGAGACCGGAGAGAGAGAAAGAGAGACCAGAGACAGAGAGAGCGAGAGAGAGAGAGAGAGAGCAAGAGAGACCAGAGAGAGAGAGAGAGAGAGAAAGAGAGAGCAAGAGAGAAAGAGACCAGAGAGAGAGAGCAAGAGAGACCAGAGAGAGAGAAAGAGAGACCAGAGACACAGAGAGAGAGAGAGAGGGAGCAAGAGAGAAAGAGACCAGAGAGAGCAAGAGAGACCAGAGAGAGAAAGAGAAAGAGAGAGCAAGCGAGAAAGAGAGACCAGAGACAGAGAGAGAGAGAGAGCAAGAGAGACCAGAGAGAGAGAGAGAAAGAGAGAGCAAGCGAGAAAGAGAGACCAGAGACAGAGAGAGAGAGAGAGCAAGAGAGACCAGAGAGAGAGAGAGAGAAAGAGAGAGCAAGCGAGAAAGAGAGACCAGAGACACAGAGAGAGACCAGAGAGAGAGAGAGAGAAAGAGAGACCAGAGAGAGAGAGAGAGGAAGAGAGACCAGAGAGAGAGAGAGAAAGAGAGACCAAAGACAGAGAGAAAGAGAGACCAAAGAGAGAAAGAGAGAGAGAAAGAGAGATCAGAGAGAGAGAGAGAGATGTTTGGCATTGTTGTTATAACATCTCTGTACCCAGCACACTCCTTGAAAGAGCCGTCAGCTCAACCCTGTACTTATACTGCCCAATGGCACGGAGCGCACTACACACTAACTGAACAGGATAGTCTTTAAGAGAGGGTAATCTAATAAAAAACATAAAGAGCATGCAGTAATCTGTGTCATTGTGTTGTAAAGACCCAGATCCTCACTCCCTATGTACCACTGCTCTCTGACTACTCACTCTCTGACTCTCTCTCTCTCTTCTCTCTCTCTCTCTCTCTCTCTGACGTCTCTCTCTCTCTCTCTCTGACCTCTCTTCTCTCTCTCTCTCTCTCTCTCTCTGAACTCTCTCTCTCTCTCTGACCTCTCTCTTCTCTCTCTCTCTCTCTCTCTGACCTCTCTCTCTCTCTCTGACCTCTCTCTCTCTGACCTCTCTCTCTGACCTCTCTCTGACCTCTCTCTCTCTCTCTGACCTCTCTCTCAAATTCAAATTCAAACTGCTTTATTGGCATGAAAAACATTGTGTCAATATTGCCAAAGCAACAATGTATACAATATCTCTCTCTCTCTGACCCCTCTCTCTCTCTCTGACCTCTCTCTCTCTCGCTGACCTCTCTCTCTTCTCTCTCTCTCTCCCTGACATCTCTCTCTCTGACCTCTCTTTCTCTCTCTCTGACCTCTCTCTCTCTCTGACCTCTCTTTCTCTCTCTCTGACCTCTCTATCTCCCCCCCATTTAAAACATAAACAGTTATGTCACACAAAAGTCCACACACCTACACCCACTACACTGAAATACAACGAAGCTCACAATAACAACAACAAAACGACAGACGGTCTGGTCTGCAGCTTTAAGAGGTCCGCCTCCAGACTGCTCCCCTACACAACCAGAGTAAACTGGTTTGAGTAGCGCTCTCAGCCAAGCCCTAAGCCCTGGCAAAGCTGCACTACACACACACTCACAAATGCACACGCACACACCAAAACCTCTGCCCTAAGTAAACACACAGCCAAAATGTCTCCTGCATTTCTCTTCTAGCTGGGTCAACTTCCAAACATGAGAGAGAAACATTGCTGGATGGGGTGCAGACAGACCTGAAAGGAATGCATCAACTATGAAGCAATCTGTCTTTATAACACACAGACTAAAACAATAACAGAGAGAAGAGTAGAGGGCAACATAGACTTTACACATCATTGTTTTCACTTGCTCAGACTGACCTCATGGTTAGCCAAGTTTAACATCTCAAAAAACAAGACTGTGTGTGTGTGTGTGTGTGTGTGTGTGTGTGTGTGTGTGTGTGTGTGTGTGTGTGTGTGTGTGTGTGTGTGTGTGTGTGTGTGTGTGTGTGTGTGTGTGTGTGTGTGTGTGTTTATGCATGGAATGGGTCTAATCTGATTATCTCTATCCAAGTGTGTCTGTGGATCCTCTGACATTGAGGGAAAACATCAGGAATACATGTGAACACACACACACAGCATACATTTTGCTGCCATTCTCCGACCGCCTCTTAAGTCAGTGTCTGCTGGGAGTACGTGGGCATTTCCATATAAAAGGACCCATGTGCACCAACATGTGAAGTTCATGGGAGCATGTCAAATTGAGTGTCAAATGAAAGATAAGATAAGATAAGATGTTTTTTTTAAACGAAGGCATAGACACAGTACCAGTCAACAGTTTGGATACACCTATTCATTCAAGGGTTTTTCTTTATGTTTTTATTGTCTACGCTGTAGAATAGTGAAGACATCAAAACTATGGGTGGCTACTTTGAAGAATCTCAAATCTAAAATATATTCCGATTTGTTTAACACTTTTTTGTTTCTCCTCTGAACAGTTGATGTTGAGATGTGTTTGTTACTTGAACTCTGTAAAGCATTTATGTGGGCTTCAATCTGACGTCCAGTTAATTGCCGATGTCTGAGGCTGGTAACTCTAATGAACTTATCCTCTGCAGCAGAGGTAACTCGGGGTTTTCCTTTCCTGTGGTGGTCCTCATGAGGACCAGTTTCATTATGATGGTTTTTGCAAAATTTGTGAAAGTTCTTGACATTTTCCACATTGACTGACCTTCATGACTTAAAGTAATGATGGACTGTCGCTTCTCTTTGGTTATTTGAGCTGTTCGTGCCATAATATGGACTTGGCCTTTTACTAAATAGGGCTATCTTCTGTATACCACCCCTACCTTGTCACAACACAACTGACTGGCTCAAACGCATTAACGAAATAAATTCCACAAAATAACTTTTAACAAGGCACACCTGTTAATTGAAATGCATTCTAGCTGACTACCTCATGAAGCTGGTTGAGAATTTTTTTTATTTTTTTTTATTCACCTTTATTTAACCAGGTAGGCTAGTTGAGAACAAGTTCTCATTTGCAACTGCGACCTGGCCAAGAATGCCAAGACTCTGCAAAGCTTTCATCAAGACAAAGGGTGGCTACTTTGAAGAATCTCAAATATAAAATATATTTTGATTTGTTTGACACTTTTTGGGTTACTACATGATTCCATGTATTATTTCCTAGTTTTGATGTCTTCACTATTATTTTTGACTGGTACTGTACATTTTCAACCATTTTCCATCCTAAAATTGTTGAATAATAAAGGCTTTGATTTCTGGTCAGATGGAAAAGGGTATCAGAAATACATCAAAACACAATCATGTTGAAGTAAAGGCCCCTGACAATTAATAAACACCTATATTTAGTTTGGGAGAAATCATTTGCCTTCTGTAAGTTTAAGAAACATTGCCTTGTACCTTGAAATTCTGTTACCAAAAACCCACAAATCTACAACATACACTACATGACCAAAAGTATGTGGACACCTGCTCGACAAACATCTAATTCCAAAATCATGGGCTTTAATAAGAAGTTGGTCCCCCCTTTACTGCTATAACAGCCTCCACTCTTCTGGAAGGTCTTCCACTAGATGTTGGAATATTGCTTCAGGGACTTGCTTCAGTTCAGCCACAAGAGCATTAGTGAGTTGGGGCACTGATGTTGGGCGACTAGGCCTGGCTCGCAGTCGGCTTTCAAATTCACCTCAATGATGTTTGATTGGGTTGAGGTCAGGGCTCTCTGCATGCCAGTCAAGTTCTTCCACACCGATCTCCACAAATCATTTCTTTATGGACCTAGCTTTGTGCACAGGAGCATTGTCATGCTGAAACAGGAAAGGGCCTTCCCCAAACTGTTGCCACAATGTTGGAAACACAGACTAGTCTAGAATGTCATTGTATGCTGTAGCATTAAGATTTCCCTTCACTGGAACTAAGGGACCTAGCCCAAACCATGAAAAACAGCCCCAGACCATTATTCCTCATCCACCAAAATGTACATTTGGCACTCTGCCTTGGGGCAGGTAGCGTTCTCCTGGCATCCGCCAAACACAGATTTGTCTGTCAGATTGTCAGATGGTGAAGCGTGATTCATCACTCCAGAGAGCGCGTTTCCACTGTTCCAGACTCCAATGGCGACAAACTTTACATCACTCCAGCCGACGCTTGGCATTGCGCATAGTGATCTTAGGCTTGCGTGCGGGTGCTCGGCCATGGAAACCCATTTCATGAAGCTCCAGAAGAACCGTTCTTGTGCTGACATTGCTTCCAGAAGCAGTTTGGAACTCGGTAGTGAGTATTGCAACCGAGGACAGATGATTTTTACACGCTACGTGCTTCAGCACTTGGTAGCCCCATTCTGTGAGCTGTGTGGTCTACCACTTCCTGGATGAGCAGTTGTTGCTCCTAGATGTTTCCACTTCACTAAAACAGCACTTACAGTTGACCGGGCAGCTCTAGCAGGGCAGTAATTGGATGAACTGACTTGTTGGTATTACTGCAATTGAATTGGCTACAAGGGGAAAACATAGTTGTCATAAACCACAATTGGGTCACCTGCTACTGTCCTTCCTTCCACTGGCATAGGCTACTGTTATGCTAAGTTCATAACTGTTTTATTCTCTTTCTGTCGGGTGTTCAAAGCAAGACTGTGAAAACAGTCTGGACAATCCGTCCCTCTCACTTTCTTTCTTCTCTCTGTCCAATTAATGTCACCTCTCCCAGCTCTAACTGACACCTACCATGACACCTACCACCTATCCTCTTCCCATTTACTGGAACAAGCATCGTCACCCACTGAGCACCGGCAGAAAAGTAGTTGAAATTGAGTCATGTGCTCTACTGTGCTGTGCCCTAATGTGATGTTGAAACTTGTGAAGCAAAAGGCATCTATGATTGTTTCAGATTTGGTCTGGTCCAGACTAGAGGTCGACCGATTAATCGGAATGACCGATTAATTAGGGCCGATTTCAAGTTTTCATAACAATCGGAAATCTGTATTTTTGGGCGCCGATTTTTTTACATTTATTTTTTTATACCTTTATTTAACTAGGCAAGTCAGTTAAGAATACATTTTTATTTTCAACGACGGCCTAGGAACGGTGGGTTAACTGCCTCGTTCAGGGGCAGAACGACAGATTTTCAACTTGTTAGCTCGGGGGATCCAATCTTGCAACCTTACAGTTAACGAGTCCAACGCAATAATGACCTGCCTCTCTCTCATTACACTCCACAAGGAGACTGCCTGTTACGCAAATGCAGTAAGCCAAGGTAAGGTGCTAGCTAGCATTAAACTTAACTTATAAAAAAACAATCAATTATAATCACTAGTTAACTACACATGGTTGATGATATTACTAGATATTATCTAGCGTGTCCTGCGTTGCATATAATCTGACTGAGCATACAAGCATACAAGTATCTGACTGAGCGGTGGCAGGCGCGTAAACATTCATTCAAACAGCACTTTCGTGGATTTTGCTAGCAGCTCTTCGTTGTGTGTCAAGCATTGCACTGTTTATAACTTCAAGCCTATCAACTCCCGAGATGAGGCTGGTGTAACCGAAGTGAAATGGCTATCTAGTTAGCACACGCTAATAGCGTTTTAAATGTCACTCGCTCTGAGCCTTGCAGTGGTTGTTTCCCTTGCTCTGCATGGGTAACACTGCTTCGAGGGTGGCTGTTGTCATTGTGTTCCTGGTTCAAGACCAGGGAGGAGCGAGGAGAGGGACGGAAGCTATACTGTTACACTGGCAATACTAAAGTGCCAATAAGAACATCCAATAGTCAAAGATTAAATGAAACACAAATGGTATAGAGGGAAATAGTCCTATAATTCCTATAATAACTTCAACCTAAAACTTCTTACCTGGGAATATTGAAGACTCATGTTAAAATGAACCACCAGCTTTCATATGTTCTCATGTTCTGAGCAAGGAGCTGAAACGTTAGCTTTCTTACATAGCACATATTGCACTTTTACTTTGTTCTCCAACATTTAGTTTTTGCATTATTTAAACCAAATTGAACATGTTTCATTATTTACTTGAGGTTAAATAGATTTTATTGATGTATTATATTAAGTTAAAATAAGTGTTCATTCAGTATTGTTGTAATTGTCAGTATTACAAATATTATTATTATTTTTTTTTTTAAATTGGCCGATTAATCGGTATCAGCTTTTTTGGTCCTCCAATAATCGGTATCGGCGTTGAAAATTCATAATCGGTCCACCTCTAGTCCAGACCAACCAAATGTAATCGTGTTTGGTTGGGGGCGGAGCTCCCAAATATGCAAAAGAAGGATATTGCATAGTTTTACCTTTGTGCACCTATTCAGGATACATCACCATGAAGATAATTATATTAATATCCTTAATTATGCATTTCTGTATAGTACAGATGTAATTCCAATCCTGTAATTCAGTTACCAGATGTAAATCCACTTCACCTGCTGTAATATCCAAAATACATTCTTTCCAACTCAAGGTGCCATGTCATAGTGGACACCCCCATTCTTTCCAACTCAAGGTGCCATGTCATAGCGGACACCCCATTCTTTCCAACTCAAGGTGCCATGTCATAGCGGACACCCCATTCTTTCCAACTCAAGGTGCCATGTCATAGCTGACACCCCATTCTTTCCAACTCAAGGTGCCATGTCGTAGCAGACACCCCATTCTTTCCAACTCAAGGTGCCATGTCATAGCGGACACCCCATTCTTTCCAACTCAAGGTGCCATGTCATAGCTGACACCCCATTCTTTCCAACTCAAGGTGCCATGTCATAGCGGACACCCCATTCTTTCCAACTCAAGGTGCCATGTCATAGCTGACACCCCATTCTTTCCAACTCAAGGTGCCATGTCATAGCGGACACCCCATTCTTTCCAACTCAAGGTGCCATGTCATAGCGGACACCCCATTCTTTCCAACTCAAGGTGCCATGTCATAGCTGACACCCCATTCTTTCCAACTCAAGGTGCCATGTCATAGCGGACACCCCATTCTTTCCAACTCAAGATGCCATGTCGTAGCGGACACCCCATTCTTTCCAACTCAAGGTGTCATGTCATAGCGGACACCCCATTCTTTCCAACTCAAGGTGCTATGTCTCAGCGGACACCCCATTCTTTCCAACTCAAGATGCCATGTCGTAGCGGACACCCAATTCTTTCCAACTCAAGGTGCCATGTCGTAGCGGACACCCCATTCTTTCCAACTCAAGGTGCCATGTCGTAGCGGACACCCCATTCTTTCCAACTCAAGGTGCCATGTCATAGCGGACACCCCATTCTTTCCAACTCAAGGTGCCATGTCATAGCGGACACCCCATTCTTTCCAACTCAAGGTGCCATGTCATAGCGGACACCCCATTCTTTCCAACTCAAGGTGCCATGTCATAGCGGACACCCCATTCTTTCCAACTCAAGGTGCCATGTCATAGCGGACACCCCATTCTTTCCAACTCTAGGTGCCTTGTCATAGCGGACACCCAATTCTTTCCAACTCAAGGTGCCATGTCGTAGCGGACACCCCATTCTTTCCAACTCAAGGTGCCATGTCGTAGCGGACACCCCATTCTTTTCAACTCAAGGTGCCATGTCATAGCGGACACCCCATTCTTTCCAACTCAAGGTGCCATGTCATAGCGGACACCCCATTCTTTCCAACTCAAGGTGCCATGTCGTAGCGGACACCGCATTCTTTCCAACTCAAGGTGCCATGTCGTAGCGGACACCCCATTCTTTCCAACTCAAGGTGCCATGTCGTAGCGGACACCCCATTCTTTCCAACTCAAGGTGCCATGTCATAGCGGACACCCCATTCTTTCCAACTCAAGGTGCCATGTCATAGCGGACACCCCATTCTTTCCAACTCAAGGTGCCATGTCATAGCGGACACCCCATTCTTTCCAACTCAAGGTGCCATGTCATAGCGGACACCCCATTCTTTCCAACTCAAGGTGCCATGTCATAGCGGACACCCCATTCTTTCCAACTCTAGGTGCCTTGTCATAGCGGACACCCAATTCTTTCCAACTCAAGGTGCCATGTCGTAGCGGACACCCCATTCTTTCCAACTCAAGGTGCCATGTTGTAGCGGACACACCATTCTTTCCAACTCAAGGTGCCATGTCGTAGCGGACACCGCATTCTTTCCAACTCAAGGTGCCATGTCATAGCGGACACCGCATTCTTTCCAACTCAAGGTGCCATGTCATAGTGGACACCCCATTCTTTCCAACTCAAGGTGCCATGTCGTAGCGGACACCCCATTCTTTCCAACTCAAGGTGCCATGTCATAGCGGACACCCCATTCTTTCCAACTCAAGGTGCCATGTCATAGCGGACACCCCATTCTTTCCAACTCAAGGTGCCATGTCGTAGCGGACACCCCATTCTTTCCAACTCAAGGTGCCATGTCGTAGCGGACACCCCATTCTTTCCAACTCAAGGTGCCATGTCATAGCGGACACCCCATTCTTTCCAACTCAAGGTGCCATGTCATAGCGGACACCCCATTCTTTCCAACTCAAGGTGCCATGTCATAGCGGACACCCCATTCTTTCCAACTCAAGGTGCCATGTCGTAGCGGACACCGCATTCTTTCCAACTCAAGGTGCCATGTCGTAGCGGACACCCCATTCTTTCCAACTCAAGGTGCCATGTCGTAGCGGACACCCCATTCTTTCCAACTCAAGGTGCCATGTCATAGCGGACACCCCATTCTTTCCAACTCAAGGTGCCATGTCATAGCGGACACCCCATTCTTTCCAACTCAAGGTGCCATGTCATAGCGGACACCCCATTCTTTCCAACTCAAGGTGCCATGTCGTAGCGGACACCCCATTCTTTCCAACTCAAGGTGCCATGTCATAGCGGACACCCCATTCTTTCCAACTCAAGGTGCCATGTCATAGCGGACACCCCATTCTTTCCAACTCAAGGTGCCATGTCATAGCGGACACCCCATTCTTTCCAACTCAAGGTGCCATGTCATAGCGGACACCGCATTCTTTCCAACTCAAGGTGCCATGTCGTAGCGGACACCCCATTCTTTCCAACTCAAGGTGCCATGTCATAGCGGACACCCCATTCTTTCCAACTCAATGTGCTATGTCATAGCGGACACGCCATTCTTTCCAACTCAAGGTGCCATGTCATAGCGGACACCCCATTCTTTCCAACTCAAGGTGCCATGTCCTAGCGGACACCCCATTCTTTCCAACTCAAGGTGCCATGTCGTAGCGGACACACCATTCTTTCCAACTCAAGGTGCCATGTCGTTGCGGACACCGCATTCTTTCCAACTCAAGGTGCCATGTCCTAGCGGACACCGCATTCTTTCCAACTCAAGGTGCCATGTCATAGTGGACACCCCATTCTTTCCAACTCAAGATGCCATGTCGTAGCGGACACCCCATTCTTTCCAACTCAAGGTGCCATGTCATAGCGGACACCCCATTCTTTCCAACTCAAGGTGCCATGTCATAGCGGACACCCCATTCTTTCCAACTCAAGGTGCCATGTCTTAGCGGACACCCCATTCTTTCCAACTCAAGGTGCCATGTCATAGCGGACACCCCATTCTTTCGAACTCTAGGTGCCATGTCATAGCGGACACCCCATTCTTTCCAACTCAAGGTGTCATGTCATAGCGGACACCCCATTCTTTCTGCAGACATCTATAATCTTCATTTGGAGCAGATCTTTTTTGGAAAATGTGGCCACATAAAAACCTGAGGGAGATTTTACTGTAATTCTGTTACCAAAATTTGCATCTGCATAATTCTTCCAGTAAATTAGTTTGGGTTACATTTTCAGTGTAAATTGTTCCAAGTAGTCCTTGTGCATATAGTTGTATGGGTTGTTAAACTTTGAAACAAATGTTTTTTGTTTGGCATACAATTGAAAAATCTTTGTTAAAGTGTAAATCCGTTTCCGTGGAATTGACCATGTCTCATACTGGCAGTGGACTGGACCATTCCCTCTGGCCGTGACACACACACGCCCCTCCTGATTTCCTGACCTGAAGAGTTTCCTGCTCCTCTGCGTTTCCCGACAGGGATCTCTAGTCACAGCGCTGAACCAGAGCATCATCAGGTGTGTGTGTGTGTTTGTGTGTAACTTACATCTCTACCCTTGAGTTTACCTCTCTCTATGATCAATCTACTGTTGTTCACTAGATAACTTCATATCCATGTTTACACAAGACAACAGAACATGGCCAACAGCCTAGCAATAAAACCAACCCACACAGATAATAAACACACATATTTATACACACATGGACACACATACAATAACAGTCATATACACACATATGAAACTACTGAGAAAGAAAAGGTTGAACATGATTTCAAGGCATCAGTCCATCCTTCCTATACTTAAGCAATAAGGCCCGAGGGGGTGTGGTATATGGCCGATATACTACGGCTAAGGGCTGTTCTCTGCACGACGCAACGCGGACTGCCTGGATTCAGCCCTTAGCTGTGGTATATCGGCCATATACCACAAACCCCTGAAGTGCCTTATTGCTATTATAAACTGGTTACAAACATAATTTGAACAGTAAATGAGATTTGCATCATATCGTGGTACATTGTCTGATATACCATGGCTTTCAGCCAATCAGCATCCAGGACTCAAACTACTGGTTTATAATAGCCGATATGTTCTGTATGTACTTGGGTTTGTGTATATAATCTGTTTCATATGATGAACATCCATGGGTTTGAAACACTGTCACTTAGGATGGAGCCATATAAATGTACAGGTAACTGCCAAAATAAAGGAAACACCAGCACAAAGTGGCGCTGGGCCACCACAAGCCAGAATAGTTTCAATGCACCTTGGCATAGATTCTACAACTGTCTGGAACTCTATTGGAGAGATGCAACACTATTCTTCCAAAATAAATTCCATAATTTGGTGTTTTGTTGATGGAACAACATATCAGGTGCCGCTCCAGAATCTCCCAAAAGAGTTCAATTGGGTTGAGATCTGGTGACCGAGATGCCCATGGCATATGGTTCATTTCGTTTTCATGCTCATCAAACCATTCACTGACCACTCATTCCCTATGGATGGGGGCATTGTCATCCTATGAGGGCATAGCCATGGTAGACAAAATAATGGCCTCCCCAGCATTTTGATACATGACCCTAAACATGATGGGATGTTAATTGATTAATTATCTCAGGAACCACAGCGGTGACCTGCTTTCAATATACTTTGTATCCCTCATTTACTCAAGTGTTTCCATTATTTTGGCAATTACCTGTCATTGTCAACAAGGCACACATTCTAAAGGAGTTTCAAATGATTTAAGACATCTACAGGTCTTAGTTTGTCTGACTTTACTCCTTTGTTTTTTTATTCTTCAATTTCTTCAATTTCTCATGTTCTTTTTCAAAGTGACCCTGGTTGGGGCAACTATGGAATTAGAATACGCATTCAATTCATAGGATCTCAATGGGACCACGCCCCTTTGGCAGCATGACAGTCGATAGGCCAGCTAAAGTAAAGAAGCCAGGTGCAACCTGTCACACACACACACACACGAATAGGGCCCCAGAGCACCAAGAGATTGCAGTGTTGCGATATTGGCTGGAAACTGGAGCCAAGCCAATGAAATGCAGTGGAGCAACAGGCCCAGAGGGAGAGAGATATGTGTGTGTGTGTGTGTGTGTGTGTGTGTGTGTGTGTGTGTGTGTGTGTGTGTGTGTGTGTGTGTGTGTGTGTGTGTGTGTGTGGGGGGGGGGGGGTCTAAGTTACTAAATCAATACTCTGGTGAACTTCTGCTAAGAGCTCCTTGGTTTCCTGGATGATACACACCCACACATGTTAAAAAGAGAGAAGAGGGAAGAGTATCTCACCAGCCCCAAAAAGAGATAAATCTGCAGATGTCTTTGTTTATCTGGCGTGCTAAAGTTAGCCTCAACAGCCGACCCCATGCCCAACACCTTTGTCCACCATCTTTCCACCAGAAGTGTGTGTGTGTGACAGGCTGCACCTGGCATCTTTACTTTAGCTGGCCTATCGACTGTCATGCTGCCAAAGGGGTGTGGTCCCACTGAGATCCTAATAAATGAACGTGTGTGTGTGTGGGTGTGTATCATCCAGGAAACCGAGGAGCTCTTACCAGGAGTTCACCAGAGTGTTGATTTAGTAACTTAGCCTTTCTTTCCATGGCCTATCCATAAGGAAGCTAGCTACCACCACGGAGAGACAGTGGGTTTACACAGTTACATGGACACTGGGTCAGTGATGCTCCATGAATACAATCACACTAAGATGAATACCTTTAGAAATAGCATCTATCTATCCATCCATCCAGCTGTGTCTGTCTTTTCGTCCGCTCCACCATGTGGATAATTAACATTGTTTATCTTTCAATGTGTTCCGACTCCACTTTACATGAACTCAAATCAAATCAAAATCTGATTTATTGGTCACGTACACATGTTTTGCAGATGTTATCGCAGGTGCAGTGAAATGATTATGTTTCAACAGTGCAGCAATTCCAAACAATACAAAACAATAGACACAAATAAATCAAAACAAATTTTAAAAAGAGCAATGTCAAGAGTAAGGAATATAAATATATATATATATATATATATAAATATATATATATAAAATGGTGTGAACAGACAGTATGGACAGTATATGAATAGGAAAGGTGTGTACAGTGATAAACCAACTACTTACTACACCCCATTCAAATGCACTTCAATTTTCAATTTTGTCTTGCCCATTCACCCTCTGAATGGCACACATACACAATCTATGTCTCAATTGTTTCAAGGCTTAAAAATCCTTCTTTAACTGGCCTCCTCCCCTTCATGGGGCGGCAGGGTAGCCTAGTGGTTAGAGTGTTGGACTAGTAACCAGAAGGTTGCAAGTTCAAATCCCCAAGCTGACAAGGTACAAATCTGTCATTCTGCCCCTGAACAGGCAGTTAACCCACTGTTCCTAGGCCATCATTGAAAATAAGAATTTGTTCTTAACAGACTTGCCTTGTTAAATAAAGGTAAAAAATATACACTGATTGAAGTGGATTTAACAAGTGACATCAATAAAATATCATGTCAGTCTATGTCACTGAAATAGAAGGTGTTCCTAAAATTTTGTACACTCAGTGTACATTCTGTATGAAGTGGGTAAAACAGTATGTAAATATGATTAAATTTACCACTGTTCAATGACAATGTACATAGGGCATCAGCCTCTAAGGTGCAGGGTAGAGTACAGTGTGGTAGCCGGCTAGAAACAGTGGATAAGGTCAGTGGTGTAAATACTTTCAGATACTACTGTTACGGCTGTTGAAGGGAGTGAACTAAAGCGCAGCGTGGTAAATGTTCATGATTTCTTTTCAAAAACACTTGAACAAAATAACAAAGAGCAAAACGACAATGAACATTTCTGTAAGGTGCAGAACCACAAAACAGAAAATAACTACCCACAACCCACAGGTGGGAAAAAGCTACGTAAGTATGATTCTCAAACAACGATAGACAGCTGCCTCTGATTGAGAACCACACCCGGCCAAACACAAAGAAATAGAAAACATAGAAATAAAGAAACTAGAATGCCCACCCTAGTCACACCCTGGCCTAACTAAAATGGCCAGGGCGTGACAACTACTTAAGATGTTTTTGGGGGTATTTCTACTCTTTATATTTTTCACAACTTTTACTTTAACTTTACTACTTTCCTGAAAAAAAATATATACTTTTTACTCCCTAAAACACTTCTGTGAGCAGGCCTTGCTAATCGACCTGGCCCGGGTATCCTGGAAGGACATTGACCTCATCCCGTCAGTTGAGGATGCCTGGTCATTCTTTAAAAGTAACTTCCTCACCATTTTAGATAAACATGCTCCGTTCAAAAAATGCAGAACTAAGAACAGATACAGCCCTTGGTTCACTCCAGACCTGACTGCCCTTGACCAGCACAAAAACATCCTGTGGCGGACTGCAATAGCATCGAATAGTCCCCGCGATATGCAACTGTTCAGGGAAGTCAGGAACCAATACACGCAGTCAGTCAGGAAAGCTAAGGCCAGCTTCTTCAGGCAGAAGTTTGCATCCTGTAGCTCCAACTCCAAAAAGTTCTGGGACACTGTGAAGTCCATGGAGAACAAGAGCACCTCCTCTCAGCTGCCCACTGCACTGAGGCTAGGTAACACGGTCACTACCGATAAATCCATGATTATCGAAAACGTCAACAAGCATTTCTCAACGGCTGTCCATGCCTTCCGCCTGGCTACTCCAACCTCGGCCAACAGCTCCGCCCCCCCCGCAGCTCCTCGCCCAAGCCCCTCCAGGTTCTCCTTTACCCAAATCCAGATAGCAGATGTTCTGAAAGAGCTGCAAAACCTGGACCCGTACAAATCAGCTGGGCTTGACAATCTGGAACCTCTATTTCTGAAACTATCCGCCGCCATTGTCGCAACCCCTATTACCAGTCTGTTCAACCTCTCTTTCATATCGTCTGAGATCCCCAAGGATTGGAAAGCTGCCGCAGTCATCCCCCTCTTCAAAGGGGGAGACACCCTGGACCCAAACTGTTACAGACCTATATCCATCCTGCCCTGCCTATCTAAGGTCTTCGAAAGCCAAGTCAACAAACAGGTCACTGACCATCTCGAATCCCACCGTACCTTCTCTGCTGTGCAATCTGGTTTCCGAGCCGGTCACGGGTGCACCTCAGCCACACTCAAGGTACTAAACGATATCATAACCGCCATTGATAAAAGACAGTACTGTGCAGCCGTCTTCATCGACCTTGCCAAGGCTTTCGACTCTGTCAATCACCATATTCTTATCGGCAGACTCAGTAGCCTCGGTTTTTCGGATGACTGCCTTGCCTGGTTCACCAATGACTTTGCAGACAGAGTTCAGTGTGTCAAATCGGAGGGCATGCTGTCCGGTCCTCTGGCAGTCTCTATGGGGGTGCCACAGGGTTCAATTCTCGGGCCGACTCTTTTCTCTGTATATATCAATGATGTTGCTCTTGCTGCAGGCGATTCTCTGATCCACCTCTACGCAGACAACACCATTCTATATACTTCCGGCCCATCCTTGGACACTGTGCTATCTAACCTCCAAACGAGCTTCAATGCCATACAACACTCCTTCCGTGGCCTCCAACTGCTCTTAAACGCTAGTAAAACCAAATGCATGCTTTTCAACCGATCGCTGCCTGCACCCGCATGCCTGACGAGCATCACCACCCTGGATGGTTCCGTCCTTGAATATGTGGACATCTATAAGTACCTAGGTGTCTGGCTAGACTGTAAACTCTCCTTCCAGACTCATATCAAACATCTCCAATCGAAATTCAAATTAAGAGTCGGCTTTCTATTCCGCAACAAAGCCTCCTTCACTCACGCCGCCAAACTTACCCTAGTAAAACTGACTATCCTACCGATCCTCGACTTCGGCGATGTCATCTACAAAATTGCTTCCAACACTCTACTCAGCAAACTGGATGCAGTTTACCACAGTGCCATCCGTTTTGTCACTAAAGCACCTTATACCACCCACCACTGTGACTTGTATGCTCTAGTCGGCTGGCCCTCGCTACATATTCGTCGCCAGACCCACTGGCTCCAGGTCATCTACAAGTCCATGCTAGGTAAAGTTCCGCCTTATCGATGGCAACACCGATGGCAACACCCATCCGTAGCACGCGCTCCAGCAAGTGTATCTCACTGATCATCCCTAAAGCCAACACCTCATTTGGCCGCCTTTCGTTCCAGTACTCTGCTGCCTGTGACTGGAACGAATTGCAAAAATCCCTTTAGTTGGAGACTTTTATCTCCCTCACCAACTTCAAACATCTGCTATCTGAGCAGCTAACCGATCGCTGCAGCTGTACATAGTCTATTGGTAAATAGCCCACCCATTTTCACCTACCTCATCCCCATACTGCTTTTATTTATTTACTTTTCTGCTCTTTTGCACACCAATATCTCTACCTGTACATGACCATCTGATCATTTATCACTCCAGTGTTAATCTGCAAAATTTTAATTATTCGCCTACCTCCTCATGCCTTTTGCACACAATGTATATAGACTCCCCTTTTTTCTACTGTGTTATTGACTTGTTAATTGTTTACTCCATGTGTAACTCTGTGTTGTCTGTTCACACTGCTATGCTTTATCTTGGCCAGGTCGCAGTTGCAAATGAGAACTTGTTCTCAACTAGCCTACCTGGTTAAATAAAGGTGAAAAAAAAGAAGAAAAAAACTCCATACATTTTTCCTGACATCCAAAAGTACTCGTTACACTTTGAATGCTTAGCAGGAGAAGAAAATGGTCTAATTCCTGCACTTGTCAAGAGAACATCCATGGCCCTCCCTACTGCCTTTGATCTGGCAGACTCACTAAACACAAATGCTTTGTTTGAAAATGATGTTTAAGTTTTGGAGTGTGCCCCTGGCTATATGAGAATAAAAAATAAATACAATTATGCCGTGTTTTTTGCTTAATATAAGCAATATGAAATTATTTACACTTTTACTTTTGATACTTAAGTACATATTTGCAATTACATTTACATTACTTTTACTCAAGTAGTATTTTACTGGGTGACTTTTACTTGAGTCATTTTCTATGAAGGTATCTTTACTTTGACTGAAGTATGAGAATTGGTATTTTTCCACCACCGACTAAGGCTCAGGGCAGGGTACTGGTGACTATCACCGACTAAGGCTCAGGGCAGGGTACTGGTGACTACCACCGACTAAGGCTCAGGGCAGGGTACTGGTGACTACCACCGACTAAGGCTCAGGGCAGGGTACTGGTGACTATCACCGACTAAGGCTCAGGGCAGGGTACTGGTGACTATCACCGACTAAGGCTCAGGGCAGGGTACTGGTGACTATCACCGACTAAGGCTCAGGGCAGGGTACTGGTGACTACCACCGACTAAGGCTCAGGGCAGGGTACTGGTGACTATCACCGACTAAGGCTCAGGGCAGGGTACTGGTGACTACCACCGACTAAGGCTCAGGGCAGGGTACTGGTGACTATCACCGACTAAGGCTCAGGGCAGGGTACTGGTGACTATCACCGACTAAGGCTCAGGGCAGGGTACTGGTGACTATCACCGACTAAGGCTCAGGGCAGGGTACTGGTGACTATGTTAGTTTGATGGCCTGGAGATAGAAGCTATTTTTCCAGTTTCTCAGTCCCAGATTTGATGTGCCTGTACTGTCTTCGCCTTTTAGATGGATGAACAGGCCGAGGCTCAGGTGGCCCTTGATGATCTTCTTGGCCTTCCTGTGACAGGTGCTGTGGATGTCCTGGAGGACAGGCAGTCTGGCCCTGGTGATGCGTTGGGCTGACCGCACCATCTCTGGAGAGCCCTACGGTTGCGGATGGCGCAATTGCTGTACAAGGCGGTGATACAGCCCGACAGGAAGCACTCAGTGGTGCATCTGTAGAGGTTTGTGAGGGTGTTAGGGGCCAAGCTGAATTTCTTCAGCCTCCTGACTTAGAGCGGTCTCCTATGCACCCTGAAAAGAAAGGCTCATACACGAAACGTTCTTGCGGCAATAAAAATATGTTCGTTTAAGTTTATTCACCGGAGTGATGTCCTATTTTTTATATTTAATTAACATGGAACCCCATCATTTATGGAGTTGAGTGCTGAGGACCCGAAAACAACAGTCAGAAGAAGAATCAAGCAGTTTGTGTGTGTGTGTGTGTGTGTTTATCCTCACTTGGCAGGGTTGTTGCCTCTTGCTCAGACTGACATGACATCTGTTGTGTGTTTGACCTTGGCTGGGTGAGGAAGGGGGGTGAACAGCATCCCCTTTTCCATAGAGAATACACACACATGCATAACAACATTGCAAATGTTGAGACAAACCTTCCCTTGAGCAGAGCATTTTATTTATTAATTTATAAAACACATGTTCCATCTCCAGTCCCCCCCCCTCACACAAACACAGATATTTGTCATTCACTTGTGTTTTGATCAACAAGATCTCACGATTTGACCAATTTGACATTTATTCCTGTTTCTCCAAACAACAAATTTTGAAATTGCTCCAAACGTCAATTTAAAAGTTGTTTTGATGCCTTGGGTTGCCACGGTCGATTGGTTGAGCCTCCTGGCAAGACACCTGGCGGCTGGTTATATTTAGGCATTCATTCCAAATGGTTAAGTTAAGGGTTAAGGTTTGGGCATCCAGAAAAACTCAAGCCTAATTGAGCGTACTACCACTCACTGCTGCCCCTAGCGGTGGGGTTTGAAGGAATGTCCCGACGTCCTCGGGACATGGATGGACATCCAGTTTCGAAGTGAATCTTGAGTGACCTGGCTGGATTTGATATTGGTCCAGCTCACTGTAGAGGGACAGGCTGCCATGAAAGGAGGGTTACTCCTCTGAACTGTAGCTATTATCTAGCTAGTACAGTATCTCTCTCCCCTGTTCCAACAGCCTGCTGTCTCCTCTACCTCCCCTAATAATAGTAACCCCCGGCCTCCCTCCTCTCTATAATATCCCCATCTTGGCCTTCCTCTACCATGTTACGTAATGGCCCCTGGCTCCTCTCTCCCTCCCTCCTCTCTATAATATCCCCATCTGGGCCTTCCTCTACCATGTTACTTAATGGCCCCTGGCTCCTCTCTCCCTCCCTCCTCTCTATAATATCCCCATCTTGGCCTTTCTCTACCTTGTTACGTAATGGCCCCTGGCTCCTCTCTCCCTCCCTCCTCTCTATAATATCCCCATCTTGGCCTTCCTCTACCATGTTACGTAATGGCCCCTGGCTCCTCTCTCCCTCCCTCCTCTCTATAATATCCCCATCTTGGCATTCCTCTAACATGTTACGTAATGGCCCCTGCCTCCTCTCTCCCTCCCTCCTCTCTATAATATCCCCATCTTGGCCTTCCTCTACCATGTTACGTAATGGCCCCTGCCTCCTCTCTCCCTCCCTCCTCTCTATAATATCCCCATCTTGGCCTTCCTCTACCATGTTACGTAATGGCCCCTGCCTCCTCTCTCCCTCCCTCCTCTCTATAATATCCCCATCTTGGCCTTCCTCTACCATGTTACGTAATGGCCCCTGCCTCCTCTCTCCCTCCCTCCTCTCTATAATATCCCGATCTTGGCCTTCCTCTACCATGTTACGTAATGGCCCCTGGCTCCTCTCTCCCTCCCTCCTCTCTATAATATCCCCATCTTGGCCTTCCTCTACCATGTTACGTAATGGCCCCTGCCTCCTCTCTCCCTCCCTCCTCTCTATAATATCCCCATCTTGGCCTTCCTCTACCATGTTATGTAATGGCCCCTGCCTCCTCTCTCCCTCCCTCCTCTCTATAATATCCCATCTTGGCCTTCCTCTACCATGTTACGTAATGGCCCCTGCCTCCTCTCTCCCTCCCTCATCTCTATAATATCCCGATCTTGGCCTTCCTCTACCATGTTACGTAATGGCCCCTGGCTCCTCTCTCCCTCCCTCCTCTCTATAATATCCCCATCTAGGCCTTCCTCTACCATGTTACGTAATGGCCCCTGCCTCCTCTCTCCCTCCCTCCTCGCTATAATATCCCCATCTTGGCCTTCCTCTACCATGTTACGTAATGGCCCCTGCCTCCTCTCTCCCTCCCTCCTCTCTATAATATCCCCATCTTGGCCTTCCTCTACCACGTTACGTAATGGCCCCTGGCTCCTCTCTCCCTCCCTCCTCTCTATAATATCCCCATTTTGGCCTTCCTCTACCATGTTACGCAATGGCCCCTGGCTCCTCTCTCCCTCCCTCTCTTTAATATCCCCATCTTGGCCTTCCTCTACCATGTTACGTAATGGCCCCTGGCTCCTCTCTCCCTCCCTCCTCTCTATAATATCCCCATCTTGGCCTTCCTCTACCATGTTACGTAATGGCCCCTGCCTCCTCTCTCCCTCCCTCCTCTCTATAAGAACCCCATCTTGGCCTTCCTCTACCATGTTATGTAATGGCCCCTGCCTCCTCCCTCCCTCCCTCCTCTCTATAATATCCCCATCTTGGCCTTCCTCTACCATGTTATGTAATGGCCCCTGCCTCCTCTCTCCCTCCCTCCTCTCTATAATATCCCCATCTTGGCCTTCCTCTACCATGTTATGTAATGGCCCCTGCCTCCTCCCTCCCTCCCACCCTCCTCTCTATAATATCCCCATCTGGGCCTTCCTCTACCATGTTACGTAATGGCCCCTGGCTCCTCTCTCCCTCCCTCCTCTCTATAATATCCCCATCTTGGCCTTCCTCTACCATGTTATGTAATGGCCCCTGCCTCCTCCCTCCCTCCCTCCTCTCTATAATATCCCCATCTTGGCCTTCCTCTACCATGTTATGTAATGGCCCCTGCCTCCTCTCTCCCTCCCTCCTCTCTATAATATCCCCATCTGGGCCTTCCTCTACCATGTTACGTAATGGCCCCTGGCTCCTCTCTCCCTCCCTCCTCTCTATAATATCCCCATCTTGGCCTTCCTCTACCATGTTATGTAATGGCCCCTGGCTCCTCTCTCCCTCCCTCCTCTCTATAAGAACCCCATCTTGGCCTTCCTCTACCATGTTATGTAATGGCCCCTGCCTCCTCCCTCCCTCCCACCCTCCTCTCCATCTCCCCTTTTTTTACAGAAGTTTACAGCAATGATATACACTCATTCATGTCTTCCTCTTCTCTCTATTCCTTCCTCTATCTATTTACTTCTCCCACTCCCCTTTCTTCTTCTCTATTGAATAAATATCTCTCTCTCAGACAAATGTTACATGCATAGCCTCAGAGCATCTTGTTAATCCACATCGCAATCCTACAATCTCTTCTCACATGCTTCTACTGTTATATAAGCACCAATAACATATGCCCTATTGTATGGTACAGAGATAAAGCAGTTAGTCTAAGCAGAACTGTGTAAAGTGACGCAGAGCTGTGGTCTTTAATGTGAACCATAGGGATGGGGTGAATGGGATAGCAGACACTGGATAGCAGAAGGGTGCGGGAGGGGGAGAAGAGGAGCAGGGGCCTGTGTGTGGCATGGCAGGGAGGGAGAGAGAGAAAGTAGTCAAAATGACTCGCACTAGTTAGACAAACTTGTTGCTAACATAGGTAACCCATAAATACATTATTTGGAAATAATAATAAATAGTGTGGAAATTGAGCAAGTTGAGATGACTAAACTGCTTGAAGTAACCCTGGATTGTAAACTGTCATGGTCAAAACATATTGATACAATAGTAGCTAAGATGGGGAGAAGTCTGTCCATAATAAAGCGCTACTCTACCTTCTTAACAGCACTATCAACAAGGCAGGTCCTACAGGCCATAGTTTTGTCGCACCTGGACTACTGTTCAGTCGTGTGGTCAGGTGCCACAAAGAGGGACTTGCAATTGACTCAGAACAGGGCTCCACGGCTGGCCCTTGGATGTACACAGAGAGCAAACATTAATAATATGCATGTCAATCTCTCCTGGCTCAAAGTAGAAGAGAGATTGACATCATCACTACTTGTATTTGTGAGCGGTATTGACATGTTGAAAGCACCGAGCTGTCTGTTGAAAAGACTAGCACACAGCTCAGACAATCACGCATACCCCAAAAGACATGCCACCAGAGGTCTCTTCACAGTCCTCAAGTCCAGAACAGGCTATGGGAGGTGCACAGCATTACATAGAGCCATGACTACATGGAACTCTATTCCACATCAGGTAACTGATGCAGCAGTGGAATCAGATTTAAAAACAGATAAAATACACCTTATGGAACAGCAGGGACTACTAAATAACAAACATAGACACAGACACATGCTTACACACACATGATAACATACACACGAACACATGGATGCACACACATGATAACATACACACGTACACACACGAACACATGGATACACACACATGATAACATATACACTCTACACACACGAACACATGGATACACACACATGATAACATACGCACTCTACACACACGAACACATGGATTTTGCGTTGTAGATATGTGGTAGTGGAGTATGGGCCAGAGGGCACACACTTAGTGTGTTGTGAATTCTGTAATGAATGTATTGATTGTAATGTTTTTAAAATTGTATAACTGCTTTAATTTTGCCAGACCCAAAGAAGAGTAGCTGCTGCCTTGGCAGCAGGTAAAGGGGATCCATAATAAATACAAATACCTTCTGGTAGTGCCTGTCTTGGCTGCATCAAGTCATTGTAAAGAAGCTAGCTAGCTAATGTAGAAAGGCTAGCTAATGTAGAAAGGCTAGCTAATTGAGGCTATTTTGCGGCGCCCTCCGTTGTCTACAACAACTACATTAATATTAACCAACAGCCTACCTTTTGGGTGATCACTATAGCCTACTCCTTCCCAGTAGGCCAATTTAAATTCCCTAATTTGATTTTGCATTGATTAGAAATCTCCCACTTCACTTGCTACACCGACAATAACAACAAGCCACATGCTGTGAAACATGTCTAGGCTACCAGTGTTTTTTTTTTAAGGTGAGGGGATTAATAAAAACGGTCATAAAACTGTTGTTTTATTAAAATGTCAAATGCATCTATCCTGGTAGGCTATGTAGCAGTCTCACATAGATCATTTTAGACAGCCTTTTCGTTGTTAAAAACAGCCTTCTCAAAAACGAATAGTCTCACAAGTAATGGAATACTAACTCCCCAGTGGGCAATGCATCTCAGTGTTAGAGGCGTCACTACAGACCCTGGTTCGCTTCCAGGCTGTATAACAACCGGACGTGATTGGGAGTCCCATAGGGCGGCACACAATTGGCCCAGTGTCATCCTGGTTAGGGTTTGGCAGGGAAAGGCCGTCATTATAAATAAGAATTTGTTCTTAACTGACTTGCCAAGTTAAATAAAAAATAAATAAAGTAACATCCATTAGAATGTTCCAATAACTATGCCAATGCCTAATGAATTATGAGTGTGATGATGGCTATTCAGTCCACAGACAAAAAAAGTCTCTCTCTCTCTCAATCCTAGAATGCTATCTGTAGCCTCAGAGCCCAGCACTAACAGATACCTTGTACCGACAGAAAACTGTAGGTTCTGTTTCTGTGTGTTTGTGACACAAGAGCTTAATTCCCCTGCAGTCTCAACCTCCCCTGTCACACGACACACATGCACGCACACAGGCATCTTCCCCGTAACTGACTTAAAGCAGATAGCCTCTGGCATGATGTCCACTCAGTAGATGTTTCACATTCTTTGACCAGTTTCTCTTCCTCGCTAGATACAGTAGCTTCAGAAACTATTCACACCCCTTTACTTTTCCCACATTTTCTTGTTATACAAAGTGGGATTCAAATGGATTTGTCATTTTCTGTTAACCATCTGCACAAAATACTCATTAATGTCAAAGTGGAAGAAAAATATATCTTGATTAGATACAGCGCATTCGGAAAGTAATCAACCCCCTGAATCAATACATGTTAGAATCACATTTTGCAGCGATTACAGCTGTGAGTCTTTCTGGGTAAGTCTGTAAGAGCTAAGTCTGTAAGAGCTTTGGATAGTACAATATTTGCACATTATTCTTTTAAGTCTTCTTCTTTTGATCATTGCTTGACAGCCATTTCATGCTTTGCCATAGATTTTCAAGCTGATTTAAGTCAAAACTGTAACTAGACCACTCAATAACATGCAATGTTGTCTTGGTAAGCAACTCCAGTGTTTAGTTGAAGTTCGGAAGTTTACATACACTTAAGTTGGAGTCATTAAAACTCGTTTTTCAACAACTCCACAAATGTCATGTTACCAAACTATAGTTTTGGCAAGTCGGTTAGGACATCTACTTCGTGTATGACACAAGTCATTTTTCCAACAATTGTTTGCAAACAGATTATTTCACTTATAATTCACTGTATCACAATTCCAGTGGGTCAGAAGGTTTACATACACTAAGTTGACAGTGACTTTAAACAGCTTGGGAAATTACAGAAAATGATGTCATGGCTTTAGAAGCTTTTGATAGGCTAATTGACATCATTTGAGTCAATTGGAGGTGTACCTGTGGATGTATTTCAAGGCCTACCTCAAACTCAGTGCCGCTTTGCTGACATCATGGGAAAGTCAAAAGAAATCAGCCAAAACCTAATAATAAATTGTTGACCTCCACAAGTCTCCCATCGCCATCCTTTCGGAAAAGCTGACCACGACTCAATTTTGTTGCTCCCTGCCTATAGACAGAGACTAAAACAGGAAGATCTCGCGCTCAGGTCAGTTCAAAACTGGTCCGACCAATCTGATTCCACGCTTCAAGATCACGTGGATTGTGATATGTTCCGCATTGCGTCAAACAACAACATTGACGAATACGCTGATTCGGTGAGCGAGTTTATTAGCAAGTGCATCGGCGATGTCTTACCCACAGCAACTATTAAAACATTCCCAAACCAGAAACCGTGGATTGATGGCAGCATTCGCGCGAAACTGAAAGCGCAAACCACTGCTTTTAACCAGGGCAAAGTGACCGGAAACATGACCGAATACAAACAGTACAGCTATTCTCTCCGCAAGGCAATCAAACAAGCTAAGCGTCAGTATAGAGACAAAGTAGAGTCGCAATTCAACGGCTCAGACACAAGAGGTATGTGGCAAGGTCTACAGTCAATCACGGATTACAAAAAGAAAACCAGCCCCATCGCGGACCAGAATGTCTTGCTCCCAAACAGAGTAAACATCTTCTTTGTTTGCTTTGAGGACAATACAGTGCCACTGACACGGCCCGCTACCAAAACCTGCGGACTCTCCTTCACTGCAGCCGACGTGAGTAAAACATTTAAACGTGTTAACCCTCGCAAGGCTGCAGGCCCAGACGGCATCCCCAGCTGTGTCCTCAGAGCATGTGCAGACCAGCTGGCTGGTGTGTTTACGGACATATTCCAACAACACTTATCCCAGTCTGCTGTTCCCACATGCTTCAAGAGGGACACCATTGTTCCTGTTCCCAAGAAAGCTAAGGTAACTGAACTAAACAACTATGGCCCCGTAACACTCACTTCCATCATCATGAAGTGCTTTGAGAGACTAGTCAAGGACAATAGCACCTCCACCCTACCTGACACCCTAAACCCACTCCAATTTGCTTACCGCCACAATAGGTCCACAGACGGCGCAATCACAACCACACTGCACACTGCCCTAACCCATCTGGACAAGAGGAATACCTATGTGAGAATGCTGTTCATCGACTACAGCTAAGCATTTAACACCATAGTACCCTCCAAACTCGTCACCCTGGGTCTCGACCCCGCCCTGTGCAACTGGGTACTGGACTTCCTGACAGGCCGTCCACAGGTGGTGAGGGTAGGTAACAACATCTCCACCCCGCTGATCCTTAAGACTGGGTCCCCAGAAGGGTGCGTTCTGAGCCCTCTCCTGTACTCCCTGTTCACCCAGGACTACGTGGCCATGCACGCCTACGTGGCCATGCACGCCTACGTGGCCATGCAAGTCAATCATCAACTTTGCAGACAACACTACAGTGGTAGGCTTGATAACCAACAACGACAAAATGGCCTACAGGGAGGAGGTGAGGGCCCTCGGAGTGTGGTGTCAGGAAAATAACCTCACACTCAACGTCAACAAAACAAAAGAGATGATCGTGAACAGCAGAGGGAGTTGTTTTATCCCTAGAATTTCTTAGCAAACAGCTGGAGGCAGGGCTTTCTCCTATAGAGCTTCATTTTTATGGAACGGTCTGCCTACCCATGTCAGAGACGCAAACTCGGTCTCAACCTTTAAGTCTTTACTGAAGACTCATCTCTTCAGTGGGTCATATGATTGAGTGTAGTCTGGCCCAGGAGTGGGGAGGTGAACGGAAAGGCTCTGGAGCAACGAACCGCCCTTGCTGTCTCTGCCTGGCCAGTTCCCCTCTTTCCACTGGGATTCTCTGCCTCTAACCCTATTACAGGGGCTGAGTCACTGGCTTACTGGGGCTCTCTCATACCATCCCTGGGAGGGGTGGGTCACCTGAGTGGGTTGAGTCACTGATGTGATCATCCTGTCTGGGTTGGGTTGGCGCCCCCCTCCCCCTTGGGTTGTGCCGTGGCGGAGATCCTTGTGGCCTATACCATATAGGATGGTAAGTTGGTGGTTGAAGATATCTCTCTAGTGGTGTGGGGGCTGTGCTTTGGCAAAGTGGGTGGGGTTATAACCTTCCTGTTTGGCCCTGTCCGGGGGTGTCTTCGGATGGGGCCACAGTGTTTCCTGACCCCTCCTTTCTCAGCCTCCAGTATTTATGCTGCAGTAGTTTATGTGTCTGGGGGCTAGGGTCAGTTTGTTATATCTGGAGTACTTCTCCTGTCCTATTCGGTGTCCTGTGTGAATTTAAGTGTGCTCTCTCCAATTCTCTCTTTCTTTCTCTCTCTAGGAGGACCTGAGCCCTAGGACCATGCCTCAGGACTACCTGACATGATGACTCATTGCTGTCCCCAGTCCACCTGGCCGTGCCGCTGCTCCAGTTTCAACTGTTCTGCCTTATTATTATTGGACCATGCTGGTCATTTATGAACATTTGAACATCTTGGCCATGTTCTGTTATAATCTCCACCCGGCACAGCCAGAAGAGGACTGGCCACCCCACATAGCCTGGTTCCTCTCTAGGTTTCTTCCTAGGTTTTGGCTCTCTAGGGAGTTTTTCCTGGCCACAGTGCTTCTGCGCCTGCATTGCTTGCTGTTTGGGGTTTTAGGCTGGGTTTCTGTACAGCACTTTGAGATATCAGCTGATGTACGAAGGGCTATATAAATACATTTGATTTGATTTTGATTTGATTTGAGGGAGCACCCCCTATCCACATCGACGTGACAGTAGTGGAGAGAGTAGTAAGTTTTAAGTTCCTCTGCGTACCCATCACAGACAAACTGAAATGGTCCACCCACACAGACAGCGTGGTGAAGAATGCACAGCAGCGCCTCTTCAACCTCAGGAGGCTGAAGAAATTTGGCTTGTCACCAAAAGCACTCAAACGTTTACAGATGCACAATCAAGAGCATCCTGTTGGACTGTATCGCCGTCTGGTATGGCAACTGCTTCGCCCACAACCATAAGGCTTTCCAGAGGGGAGTGAGGTCTGCACAACGCATCACCGGAGGCAAACTACCTGCCCTCCAGGACTCCTACAACACCCGATGTCCCAGGAAGGCCATAAAGATCATCAAGGACAACAACCACCCGAGCCACTGCCTGTTCACCCCGCTATCATCTAGAAGGCAAGGTCAGTACAGGATCATCAAATCAGGGACCGAGAGACTGAAAAACAGCTTCTATCTCAAGGCCACTAACATTGAGTGGCTGCTGCCAACATACGGACTCAACTCCAGCCACTTTAATAATGGAAAAATTGATGTAAAAAATGTATCACTAGCCACTTTAAACAATGCCACTTAATATAATGTTTACATACCCTACATTACTCATCTCATATGTACAGTGGGGAGAACAAGTACAGTGGGGCAAAAAAAGTATTTAGTCAGCCACCAATTGTGCAAGTTCTCCCACTTAAAAAGATGAGAGAGGCCTGTAATTTTCATCATAGGTACACTTCAACTATGACAGACAAAATGAGGGGAAAAAAATCCAGAAAATCACATTGTAGGATTTTTAATGAATTTATTTGCAAATTTTGGGGGAAAATAAGTATTTGGATAATAACAAAAGTTTATCTCAATACTTTGTTATACCCTTTGTTGGCAATGACAGAGGTCAAACGTTTTCTGTAAGTCTTCACAAGGTTTTCACACACTGTTGCTGGTATTTTGGCCCATTCCTCCATGTATATCTCCTCTAGAGCAGTGATGTTTTGGGGCTGTTGCTGGGCAACACAGACTTTCAACTCCCTCCAAAGATTTTCTATGGGGTTGAGATCTGGAGACTGGCTAGGCCACTCCAGGACCTTGAAATGCTTCTTACGAAGCCAGTCCTTCGTTGCCCAGGTGGTGTGTTTGGGATCATTGTCATGCTGAAAGACCCAGCCACATTTCATCTTCAATGCCCTTGTTGGTGGAAGGAGGTTTTCACTCAAAATCTCACGATACATGGCCCCATTCATTCTTTCCTTTACACGGATCAGTCGTCCTGGTCTCTTTGCAGAAGAACAGCCCCAAAGCATGATGTTTCCACCCCCATGCTTCACAGTAGGTATGGTGTTCTTTGGATGCAACTCAGCATTCTTTGTCCTCCAAACACGACGAGTTGAGTTTTTACCAAAAAGTTCTATTTTGGTTTCATCTGACCATATGACCTTCTCCCAATCTTCTTCTGGATCATCTAAATGCTCTCTAGCAAACTTCAGACGGGCCTGGACATGTACTGGCTTAAGCAGGGGGACACTGCAGGATTTGAGTCCCTGGCGGCGTAGTGTATTACTGATGATAGGCTTTGTTACTTTGGTCCCAGCTCTCTGCAGGTCATTCACTAGGTCCCCCCGTGTGGTTCTAGGATTTTTGCTCATCGTTCTTATGATCATTTTTTTCAAGCTTTTGCAATAAATGCAAATGACTGATTTAAAAATCATACAATGGGATTTTCTGGATTTTTGTTTTAGATTCCGTCTCTCACAGTTGAAGTGTACCTATGATAAAAATTACAAACCTCTACATGCTTTGTAAGTGGGAAAACCTGCAAAATCGGCAGTGTATCAAATACTTGTTCTCCCCACTGTATATACTGTACTCTATACCATCTACTGCATCTTGCCATCTTTATGTATGACATGTATCACTAGCCACTTTAAACAATGCCACTTTTATATGTTTACATACCCTACATTACTCATCTCATATGTATATACTGTACTCGATACCATCTACTGCATCTTGCCTATGCCGTTCTGTACCATCACTCATTCATATATCTTTATGTACATATTCTTCATCCCTTTACACTTGTTGTGAAATTGTTAGGTTAGATTACTCATTGGTTATTACTGCATTGTCAGAACTAGAAGCACAAGCATTTTGCTACACTCACATTAACATCTGCTAACCATGTGTATGTGACAAATAAAATTAGATATGATTTGGTTCATCCTTGGGAGCAATTTCCAAACGCCTGAAGGTATCACTTTAATCTGTATAAACAATAGTATGCAAGTATAAACACCATGGGACCAAGAGCGGTCATACCGCTCAGGAAGGAGACGCGTTAGGTCTCCTAGAGATTAAAATACTTTGGTGCGAAAAGTGCAAATGAATCTGAGAACAACAGCAGAGGACCTTGTGAAGATGCTGGAGGAAGCAGGTACAAAAGTATCTATATCCACAGTAAAACGAGTCCTATATCAACATAACATGAACGTCCGTCAACAGTACCCAGTCCAGAGTACCCATTCCAGTTCACAGACTGTCGCTGGACGCTCTGGACTGGGTACTGTCGCCGGATGCTCTGGACTGGGTACTGTCGCCGGACGCTCTGGACTGGGTACTGTCGCCGGACGCTCTGAACTGGGTACTGTCGCCGGACGCTCTGAACTGGGTACTGTCGCCGGACGCTCTGAACTGGGTACTGTCGCCGGACGCTCTGGACTGGGTACTGTCGCCGGACGCTCTGGACTGCGGAGGCGCACTGTAGGCCTGGTGCGTGGTGCCGGTACTGGTGGTACCGGGCTGGGGACACGCACCTCAGGGTGAGTGCGAGGAGCAGGAACAGGGCGTACTGGACTGTGGAGGTGTACTGGAGGTCTGGAGTGTAGAGCTGACACAACCCGTCCTGGCTGGATGTTTATTTTCACCCTGCAAATGCAGAGCGCTGGCACAGGACGCACTGGGCTATGCAGACTCACCGGAGACACAGTACGCAGAGCAAGCGCAGGATATCCTGGTCCAACGAGGTATACTGGAGACCAGGAGCGCTGAGCAGGCACCCTCCTTCCTGGCTGGATGCCCATTCTAGCCCGGCCAATGCGAAGAGCTGGAATAGAGTGCACCGGGCTAGAATAGTGCACTGGAGACACCGTGCGCTCTACCGCATAACACGGTAACACAGTAAGCACGACGACAGATCCAAAGATGATGCAATCTCTATTACACACCACACTAACCTTTCACACCTGGACAAAGGGAAAACCTAGGTGAAAATGCTATTCATTGACTACAGCTCAGCATTCAACACCATAGTGCCCTCAAAGCTCATCACTAAGCTAAGGACTCTGGGACTAGACACCTTCCTCTGCAACTGGATCCTGGACGTCCTGACGGTCCGCCCCAGGTGGTAAGGGTAGGTAACAACACATCCGCTGTGCTGATCCTTAACACAAGGGCCCCTCAGGGGTGCGTGCTCGGTCTCCTCCTGAACTCCCTGTTCACTCATGACTGCACGGCCAGGCAAGACTCCAACACCATCATTAACTTTGCTGATGACACAACAGTGGTAGGCCTGATCACCTCCACCTATAAGGAGGAGGTCAGAGACCTGACCGCGTGGTGCAAGGACAACAACCTCTCCCTCAACGTGATCAAGACAAAGAAGATGATTGTGGACTACAAGAAAAGGAGGACCGAGCACACCCCCATTCCCATTGACAGGGCTGTAGTGGAGCAGGTTGAGAGCTTCAACTTCCATGGCATCCACATCACCAACAAACTAACATGGTCCAAGCATACCAAGACAGTGGTGAAGAGGGCACAACAAAACCTATTCCCCCTCAGGAGACTGAAAAGATTTGGCATGAGTCTTCAGATCCTCAAAAGGTTTTACAACTGCACCATCCTGACTGGTTGCATCACTGCCTGGTATGGCAACTGCTCGGCCTCCGACCGCAAGGCACTACAGAGGGTAGTGCAAACGACCAAGTACATCACTGGGGCCAAGCTTCCTGCCTTCCAGGACCTCTATACCAGGCGTTGTCAGAGGAAGGCTCTAAAATTGTCAAAGACTCCAGCCACCCTAGTCATAGACTCTTCTCTCTGCTACTGCACTGTAAGCGGTACTGGAGAGCCAAGTCTAGGTCCAAGAGGCTTCTAAACAACTTCTAACCATTAGACTCCTCAACAGCTACAATATTATCATGAAACTTAGTTGCCAATATGATGTGTATTGCGATTCTCACGGTTCTCGCGATTCTACAATGCATTCGGAAAGCATTCAGACCCATTGACTTTTTCCACATTTTGTTAAGTTACAGCCTTATTCAAAAATGTATTAAATCGTTTTTTCCCTCTCATCAATCAGAACACAATACCCCATAATGACAAAGCAAAAAGAGTTTTTAATTATTGCAAATGTATAAGAAATACAAACACTGAAATATCACGTTTACAAAAGTATTCATACCCTTAACTCAGTATTTTCTTGAAGCACCTTTGGGAACAATTACAGCCTTGAGTCTTCTTGGGTATGATGCTACAAGATTGGCACACCTGTATTTGGGGAGTTTCTCCCATTAATTCTTCTTGGCAGATCCTCTCATGAGGACTGTCAGGTGGGATGGAGAGCATCGCTGCATAACTATTTTCAGGTCTCTACAGAGATGTTTGATCGGGTTCAATTCTGGGCTCTGGCTGGGCCACTCAAGGACATTCAGAGACTTGTTCCGAAGCCACACCTGCGTTGTCTTGGCTACGTGTCTTGGCTGCGTAGGGTCGTTGTCCTGTTGGAAAGTGAACCGTAGTCCCAGTCTAAGGTCCTGAGCGCTCTGGAGCAGGTTTTCATCAAGGATCTCTCTGTACTTTGCTAAGTTCCTCTTTCCCTCAATCCAGTCCCTGCCGCTTAAAAATATCTACAACATGATGCTGTCACTACCATGCTTCACCGTAGGGATGGTGCCAGGTTTTTCTCCAGACTTGACTCTTGGCATTCAGGCCAAAGAGTTCAGTCTTGGTTTCACCAGACCAGAGAATCTTGTTTCTCATGGTCTGAGAGTCCTTTATGTGCCTTTTGGTGCCTTTTAGGTGACTTTTTGGTGCCTTTTACTTAGGAGTTTCTTCTGTCTGGCCACTCTACCATAAAGGCCTGATTGGTGGAGTGCTGCAGAGATAGTTGTCCTTCTGGAAGGCTCTCTCATCTCCACAGAGGATCTCTGGAGCTCTGTCAGAGTGACAATCGGCTTCTTGGTCACCTCCCTGACCAAGGTCCTTCTCCCCCGAATGCTCAGTTTGGCCACACATGCTTTCTGAATGCACTGTATACGTATGTATTGCTATTCGATGCTGTGATTGTATTGCGATCCGATTTTCCAAACATATTGCTCACCGTATGTCTGCCGCAGAGGGTCAAGAGAAAACAAATTTCGACGTGTCATAGAAATAAACGTGCTGAAATTAATTGGCCCCCTATTTAAAGATGGAGAACAAGCTATGAAGAAACAATACCAGAGTTTTGGTGCAGGTACAGCCAACTAGGCAAAAAATAATATTGTGATATTGTCAAAATTATACAATATATCATCAAAAGTAATATCCAGATATGTAACTGTATCTATTTTTTCCAGTATC
Source organism: Oncorhynchus masou masou (assembly GCF_036934945.1). NCBI lineage: Eukaryota > Metazoa > Chordata > Actinopteri > Salmoniformes > Salmonidae > Oncorhynchus > Oncorhynchus masou. Next base: position 16,002,788 of record NC_088244.1, read on the forward strand.
AGTAACATTGAGTGCGTATCCCTATGCAGTTACACAAACAGTTTGTGTGTGTGTCAGTGTGTGTCGTCTGGTTTACTGCCCGACTGTCACACTGCCATCAAGGTTAATCTGTAGCTATGGCAACACCTCTCTGCACCAATAACAGTACTGTTGCTGTGACCACAGGACCTTTGTTTGAATGGTGACCTTAATTTGTGTTTTCTAAAAAATTAGACAGGAAAGTGTCCACACATACGTACACAGTAGGACACACACTGTACGCGATAGGATACACACCGTACACACACACACTACGTGTACAGTTAATATCCCTGCTTCCTTTTTGTGGTGGATGTTGTCAGTTCCATATTTTTTAGCCATATTTAGCAAGTCATGTGTCAATGCATCAGGCAACTAAACTCCATCAGGCAGAAGCAGTTGTTCTACAGGGCTTGAAAAGCATCTGTCACAGACATTCAATCAAATCATATTCAAATCTAGCTATACAAATCAAATCAAACGTTATTGGTCACATACACATGGTTAGCAGATGTTATTGTAACTGTAGCGAAATGCTTGTGCTTCTAGTTCCGACGGTGCAGCAATATCTAACAAGTAATATCTAACAATTCCACAACAAATAACTAATACAAACAAATCTAAATAAGGAATGGAATAAGAATATGTACATATAAATATATGGATGAGCAATGTCAGAGCGGCATAGGCTAAGATGCAATAGATGGTATAGAATACAGTATATACATATGAGATGAGTAACAAAAGATATGTAAACATAATTAAAGTGGCATTATTAAAGTGAATAGTGTTCCATTTATTAAAGTGCCCATTGATTACAAGTCTGTATGTAGGCATCAGTCTCAATGTGCTAATGAGTTTAACAGTCTGGCTGTTTAACAGTCTGATGGCCTTGAGATAGAAGCTGTTTTTCAGTCTTGGTCCCATATTTGATGCATCTGTACTGACCTCACCTTCTGGAATGTAGCGGGGTGAAACAGGCAGTGGTTGTTGTCTTTGGTGATTTTTTTGGCCTTCCAGTGACATCGGGTGCTGTAGGTGTCCTGGGGGGCAGGTCGTTTGCCCCCGGTGATTCATTGTGTAGACAGCACCGCCCTCTGGAGAGCCCTACAGTTGTGTGCGGAGCAGTTGCTGTACCAGGCGGTGATACAGCCCGACAGGATGCTCTCAATTATGCATTTGTAAAAGTTTGTGAGGGTTTGTCTTCAGCCTCCTGAGGTTGAAGAGGCACTGTTGCGGGTGGGTGGACAATTTCAGTTTGTCAGTGATATGTACACCGAGGATCTTAAAACCTTCCATCTTCTCCACTGCAGTCCCATCGATGTGGATAGGAGGGTGCTCGTACTGCTGTTTCCTGAAGTCCACGATCCTCTCCTTTGTTTGGTTGACGTTGAGTGAGAGGTTATTTTCCTGACACCACACTCCAAGAGCCAGGGCCTCAAGCTTAATGATGAGCTTGGAGGGTATTATGGTGTTCATAATACCCTAGTTATTCCTGTTGTCCAGATAGGATAGGGCAGTGTGCAGTAAGATGGCGATTGCATCGTCTGTCGTCTGACAGGTAAGGTGGAGGTGATATGATCCTTGACTAGTCTCTCAAAGCACTTCATGATGATAGAAGTGAGTGCTACGGGGCGGTAGTCATTTAGTTCAGTTAACTAAATTTTTGGGTACAGGAACAATGGTGGCCATCTTGAGGCATGTGGGAACAGCAGACTGGGATAGGGAGAGATTAAATATGTCTGTAAACACACCAGTCAGCTGGTCTGCGCCTGCTCCGAGGACGCGGCTGGGGATGCCGTCTGGGCCAGCAGTCTTGCGAGGGTTAACACGTTTAAATGTCTTAATCACATCAGCCACGGAGGAGAGCCCACAGTCCTTGGTAGCGGGCCGCATCAGTGGCACTGTATTATCCTCAAAGTGGGCAAAGAAGGTGTTTAGCTTGTCTGGAAGCAAGACGTTGGTGTCCACGACGTGGCTGGTTTTCCTTTTGTAGTCCGTGATTGTCTATAGACCCTGCCACATATGTCTCGTGTCTGATCCGTTGAATTATGACTACACTTTGTCTCTATACTGACATTTTGCTTCTTTGATTGCCTTGCGGAGAGAATGACTACTCTGTTTGTATTTGGCCATATTCCCCGTCGACCTGCCATGGTAAAATACAGTGGTACGCGCTTTCAGTTTTGCACGAATGCTGCCATCTATCCATGGTTTCTGGGTAGGGTAGGTTTTAAAAGTCACAGTGGGACAAACTTCTCCTATACACGTCCTTATAAACTCACTTACAGAATCAGAGTATACTCCAATATTATTATCTGAGGCTACCCGGAACATATCCCAGTCTGCGTGATGAAAACAATCTTGAAGCGTGGATTCCGATTGGTCAGACCAGCGTTGAATAGTCCTTAGCACGGGTACTTCCTGTTTGAGTTTCTGCCTATAGGAAGGGAGAAGCAAAATGGAGTCGTGGTCAGATTTTCCGAAAGCAGGGCGGGGGAAGGGCCTTGTAAGCATCACGGAAGTTAGAGTAACAATGGTCCAGTGTTTGTCCAGCGCGAGTGCTACATAACCAAAACCATCGGAGCCTTGAGAGAGACTTGGTGTCTGTCATTTCAAATACCTGATGAATAATTTTAGTTTTTTGTACTCTGGGTGTTGGGAAACCAAAACAAAATGATGGAGATCCAATAACATCAACACAGCTCATTCTGCATGTTTTCAACTAAGATGCCTGTGCTGTGTACAGTACTTCTCGGACCAAGGAGATGGAGGAGGACAGGAGTGGGAGAGGGAGTCTAGAAGAAAAGAGGGAGTATAGAAACAAAAACACATGGAACCAAACCTCTCCACTGCTGCAAACCAAGTCTGCACTTTCATTTCATATAGCCAAATATCTGCAGGGCATAGAGAAAGACACACACATACAGTGGCCCGGAAAATACATCATTATCGTCGTCATAAAAAAGGAATGATACTGGCAGGGAAAAAGATAACGATTCTCTCAAGCTCTGTTAATTTAGATGGAGAGCAGCGGTAGACAGCAATCTTCAAGTCTTTCCACAGATTTTCAATGGGATTCAAGTCTGAGCCACTCAAGAAATGTCACATTATTGTCCTGAAGCCATTTCATTGTTGCTTTGGCTGTATGCTTGAAGTCATTGTCCTGTTGGAACGTACATTTGACCCCAGTCTAAAGTTGTTTGAACTCTGAAGCAGGTTCTCATCAAGGATTTGCCTTTATTTGGCTCCATTCATTGTTCCTTCTATCCTTACCAGTCTCCCAATCCCTGCCACTTAAAAAGCATCCCCAGAGCTGCCACCACCATGCTTCACGCTAGGGACTGTGTTAGAAGGGTGATGAGCTGTGCCTTGTTTTCTCCAGATTTGCGCTTTGCATTCAGGCCAAAGAGTAAAATCTTTGCCTCACCAGACCACAGAAACGTTCACGTGCCTATTTGCAAATTCCAGGTGTGCTGCCATGTGCCTTTTTGTCAGGAGTGGGTTCCGTCTGGCCACTGTCCCATAAAGACCAGATTGGTGAAGTGCTGTTGAGATGGTTGTCCTTCTGGCAGGTTCTTCCATCTCAGCCAAGGAACTCTATAATTCTGACAGAGTGGTAAGTTCTCGGTCACCTCCCTGACCGAGGTCCTTCTTGCCCAGTTGCTCACTTTGGTAGGAGGGCCAGCTCTAAGCAGTCTGGGTAGTTCCCTATTTTTTTCTATTTCCCAATGATGGAGACCTCTGTGCTCTTGGAAACTTTCAACACTCTAGAAAGTGTACAGTCGTGGCCAAACGTTTTGAGAATGACACAAATATACATTTTCACAAAGTCTGCTGCCTCAGTCTCTTTAGATAATTTTGTCAGATGTTACTATGGAATACTGAAGTATAATTATAAGCATTTCATATGTGTCAAAGGCTTTTATTGACAATTACATGAAGTTGATGCAAAGAGTCAATATTTGCAGTGTTGACCCTTCTTTTTCAAGACCACTGCAATCTGCCCTGGCATGCTGCCAATTAACTTCTGGGCCACATCCCTGACTGATGGCAGCCCATTATTGCATAATCAATGCTTGGAGTTTGTCAGAATCTGTGGGGTTTTGTTTGTCCACCCGCCTCTTGAGGATTGATCACAAGTTCTCAATGGGATTAAGTTCTGGGGAGTTTCCTGGCCATGGACCCAAAATATCAATGTTTTGTTCCCCGAGCCACTTAGTTATAACTTCTGCCTTATGGCAAGGTGCTCCATCATGCTGGAAAAGGCATTGTCCGTCACCAAACTGTTCCTGGATGGTTGGGAGAAGTTGCTCTATGAGGATGTGTTGGTACCATTCTTTATTCATGGCTGTGTTCTTAGGTAAAAAAATGTGAGTGAGCCCACTCCCTTGGCTGAGAAGTAATCCCACACATGAATGGTCTCAGGGTGCTTTACTGTTGGCATGACACAGGACTGATGGTAGCGCTCACCTTGTCTTCTCCGGACAAGCTTTTTTCCAGGTGCCCCAAATCATCGGAAAGGGGATTCATCAGAGAAAATGACTTTACACCAGTTCTCAGCAGTCCAATCCCTGCAGAATATCAGTCTGTCCCTGATGTTTTTCCTAGAGTGAAGTGGCTTCTTTGCTGCCCTTCTTGACACCAGGCCATCCTTCAAAAGTCTTCACCTCACTGTGCGTGCAGAGTTCGGATCACAAAGAAGAACATTCGTGAGACGCAGAAAAAATGAAAAGATGCTGGAGGAGTGCTAGACGCCATCTGTCAAGCATGGTGGAGGCAATGTGATGGTCTGGGGGTGCTTTGGTGGTGGTAAAGTGGGAGATTTGTACAGGGTAAAAGGCATCTTGAAGAAGGAAGGCTATCACTCAATTTTGCAACGCCATACCATACCCTGTGGACGGTGCTTAATTGGAGCCAATTTCCTTCACCAACAGGACAACAGCTGCAAACTATGCAATAACTATTTAGGGAAGAAGCAGTCAGCTGTTATTCTGTCTATAATGGAGGGCCAGCACAGTCACCGGATCTCAACCCTATTGAGCTGTTGTGGGAGCAGCTTGACCGTATGGTACTTAAGAAGTGCCCATCAAGCCAATCCAACTTGTGGGAGGTGCTTCAGGAAGCATGGAATGAAATCTCTTCAGATTACTTCAACACATTGACAACTAGAATGCCAAAGGTCTACAAGGCTGTAATTGCTGCAAATGAAGGATGAAAGCAAAGTTTGAAGGACACAATTATTATTTAAATTAAAAAAATATTATTTAGAACCTTGTCCATGTCTTGACTATATTTACTATACATTTTGCAACTAATTTCATGTATGTTTTCATGGAAAACAAGGACATTTCAAAGTGACCCCAAACTTTTGAATGGTTGTGTTCATATTACCCCCATTACCTTGACTAACCTGTACCCTACACATTGACTCGGTCACGGTACCCCCTGTATATAGCCTCGTTATTGTTATTTTATTGTTGTTATTTTTTATTTTTTTTAACTTTAGTTTATTTAGTAAATATTTTCTCAACTCTTATTTTTCTTGAAACTGCACTGTTGGTTAAGGGCTTGTAATTGAGCATTTCACGGTAAGGTCTACACCTGTTGGTTAAGGGCTTGTAAATGAGCATTTCATGGTAAGGTCGACACCTGTTGGTTAGGGGCTTGTAAATGAGCATTTCACGGTAAGGTCTACACCTGTTGGTTAAGGGCTTGTAAATGAGCATTTCACGGTAAGGTTGACACCTGTTGGTTAAGGGCTTGTAAATGAGCATTTCACGGTAAGGTCGACACCTGTTGGTTAAGGGCTTGTAAATGAGCATTTCACGTTAAGGTCGACACCTGTTGGTTAAGGGCTTGTAAATGAGCATTTCACGGTAAGGTCGACACCTGTTGGTTAAGGGCTTGTAAATGAGCATTTCACGGTAAGGTTGACACTTGTTGGTTAAGGGCTTGTAAATGAGCATTTCACGGTAAGGTCGACACCTGTTGGTTAAGGGCTTGTAAATGAGCATTTCACGGTAAGGTCGACACTTGTTGGTTAAGGGCTTGTAAATGAGCATTTCACGGTAAGGTCGACACTTGTTGGTTAAGGGCTTGTAAATGAGCATTTCACGGTAAGGTCGACACCTGTTGGTTAAGGGCTTGTAAATGAGCATTTCACGGTAAGGTCGACACTTGTTGGTTAAGGGCTTGTAAATGAGCATTTCACGGTAAGGTCGACACCTGTTGGTTAAGGGCTTGTAAATGAGCATTTCACGGTAAGGTCGACACCTGTTGGTTAAGGGCTTGTAAATGAGCATTTTTCGACACGCTTGTAAAGGCATTTCGACACTTGTTGGTTAAGGGCTTGTAAATGAGCATTTCACGGTAAGGTCTACACCTGTTGGTTAAGGGCTTGTAAATGAGCATTTCACGGTAAGGTCGACACCTGTTGGTTAGGGGCTTGTAAATGAGCATTTCACGGTAAGGTCGACACCTGTTGGTTAAGGGCTTGTAAATGAGCATTTCACGGTAAGGTCGACACCTGCTGTATTTTCCGCATGTGACTAATAAACGTGATGAATTGATGAAACAATGTTTTTAAGTGTTCAATCATGATTGTGGCTGACAGACATGATAGGCTACATTGATCGATAAACTATGTCAAATTGGCTAGCTAGCTAATAACAGATCACGTCAATATGGCTGGTTAACAAGCTAACTTTCAGGAGATAAACTGGATGGCTCTATCCAGGTATTGTTTCTATTTGCTTGCCATCTATAGTGGTGATGACAGTAGTCTGACTGACAACTTTACCAGGACGAGGACTCATCTCTGATGAAGGTTGCTAAATGACACTGTTTCCTTAGCTAGCTAGCTACATGTCAAATGGATAGGTTACCCTCAACTATCGTAAATGACGTCATCAGTTGATGTTTAGTGATCATGAAAAGCATTCAGTTAATGGCGGTATAACTATGATGATAGAGCTAGATGTGAAATAATGGAACTGTGTACTTCTGACAAGAGGGGATGACATTAAAGACAAATAGTTAGAACATTTATTTAACCACCCCTTGAAAATGGCATGCACTTGTCAATGGTTTTAGCGGAGTCGGGGGTCTCCTGGCCCCGTAACAGTCTAATCAAACGGTCTACACCGTTTCGTGATGTCTTATTGATAACGTAAGTAAGTATTATACTGTTCTATAGAAAACTGTGTTTTTCTCTCTCAACAACACACAGACTTCCAGGGCATGAGCCAGTGTGTGTGTGTGTGTGTGTGTGTGTGTGTGTGTGTGTGTGTGTGTGTGTGTGTGTGTGTGTGTGTGTGTGTGTGTGTGTGTGTGTGTGTGTGTGTGTTAGTAGGACCTCTTAAGAGGCTCCAGCATAGAGACCCATGGTGTAAACACAGCAGAAATAAATAGAGATGAAAACATGTGAAGAGAAACAGCTGAACAAATCAAACAAACAGGCCTTCAGTAGAGAGAGACAGAGAGGAAGAGAGAGACCGAGAGAGACAGACAGACAGACAGAGCTAACAGTTTGAGTGAAAGGTAAAGACAGTAAAGACAGTCCTGTGCCTCTGAAGAGTCTCTCCCTTTCTACTAACGCCCTCCTCGGAGCCAAGACTCTTCACTGAGACTCTAAACCCTCTCAACACACACGCACACGCACACACACACGCACACACACACACACACACACACACACGATTCGGAAACAGCCACAGATTTAATTTGGTGAATACAGCATCAAAAACTAAAACAACAACTGCAAACATCAGAAGCTGATCTTAGACCAAGGCACAAAAAAATATAACCAAAACAAGACAGTCGAAACAACATGGAAATCAACATGAGTGCTTTCCTCATTCAGAGAGGGTATGGCACTGGCATAGATATACACACACATACGTACACACACGCACAAATTTAGTCTGCATGCTAATTTGTGTGTTCTAGCCAAGCTGATGAAACGTGTGCTCATACTCTAAGTTAATTTGGGAAGCATGTTTGGACACACAAAGGTTTCATCTACGTGTTGATGAGGTGCTAACCCTTCAGAGATGGAGGATGAAACCACAGCCCTCTCCACAGTCACATCTAAGCTCCAGGAATGCCAGCGTACGTGCACCATAGAAAAAGGATTCAAAATATCTATGACGTGCACACATTAAATCATACTAAACAACAGACGCTCACACTCACACCTGCAATGTACACACAGAAACACACTATTGCCCTGACGTATAGTTTGATAAGAACATTAGAGCTGATGTTGTGCTGTACATTTAAGACACATAGAGGATGAAAGAGGCCCAGTAGCTCAAACCTCTTTACAAGCTGAAGAGGGGATGAGAGAGGCCCAGTAGTTCAGACCTCTATTACAAACTGAAGAGGGGATGACAGAGGCCCAGTAGTTCAAACCTCTATTACAAGATGAAGAGGAGTTGACAGAGGCCCAGTAGCTCAAACCTCTATTACAAGATGAAGAGGAGATGACAGACGCCCAGTAGTTCAAACCTCTATCACAAGCTGAAGAGGGGATGACAGAGGCCTAGGAGTTCAGACCTCTATTACAAACTGAAGAGGGGATGACAGAGGCCTAGTAGTTCAGACCTCTATTACAAACTGAAGAGGAGATGACAGAGGCCTAGTAGTTCAGACCTCTATTACAAACTAAAGTGAAACCAGAGAAAGTGTCAGCTGGTAACCAGCATCCTGGAGACGCCTCTTCACTATTGACGTTGAGACTGGTGTTTTGCGGGTACCAAGCTTGACACTCTAATGTACTTGTCCTCCTGCTCAGTCGTGCACCGGGGCATCCCACTCCTCTTTCTATTCTGGTTAGGGCCAGTTTGCTCTGTTTTGTGAAGGGAGTAGTACACAGCGTTGTACGAGATAATCAGTTTCTTGGCAATTTCTAGCATGAAATAGCCTTAATTTCTCAGAACAATAATAGACTGAAGAGTTTCAGAAGAAAGTTATTTGTTTCTGGCCATTTTCAGCCTGTAATCGAACCCACAAATGCTGATGTTCCAGATACTCAACTTGTCTAAAGAAGGCCAGTCATATTGCTTCTTTAATCAGATCAACAGTTTTCAGCTGTGTTAACATAATTGCAAAAGGGTTTTTTAATGATCAATTAGCCTTTTAAAATGATAAACTTGGAATAGCTAACACAACATTCCATTGGAACACAGGAGTGATGGTTGCTGATAATGGGCAGCTGTACGACTATGTAGATATACATAAAAAATGTACAATGTCTATAATGTCTGATCAATTGATGTTATTTTAATGGACAAATAAATTGCTTTTCATTAAAAAAGTAAATGTCTATGTTACCCCCAAACTTTTGACCGGTAGTGTACATACAGTTGAAGTCGGAAGATTACATACACTTAGGTTGGAGTAATTAAAACTAGTTTTTCAACCACTCCACAAATTTCTTGTTAACAAACTATAGTTTTGGCAAGTTGGTTAGGACATCTACTTCGTGCATGACACAAGTCATTTTTCCAACAATTGTTTACAGACAGATTATTTAACTTATAATTCACTGTATCACAATTCCAATGGGTCAGAGGTTTACATACACTAAGTTGACTGTGCCTTTAAACAGCTTGAAAAAATCCAGACAATGATGTCATGGCTTTAGAATCTTCTGATGGGCTAATTGACATAATTTGAGTCATTGGAGGTGTACCTGTGAATGTATTTCAAACTCAGTGCCCCCTTGCTGACATCATGGGAAAATAAAAAGAAATCAGCCAAGACCTCATAAAAAAATTGTAGATCTCCAATAGGTTCATCATTGGGTGCAATTTCCAAACGTCTGAAGGTACCACGTTCATCTGTACAAACAATTGTACGCAAGTATAGACACCATGGGACCACGCTCAGGAAGGAGACACGTTCTGTCTCCTAGAGATTAACATACTTTGGTGCGAAAAGTGAAAATCAATCCCAGAACAGCAGCAAAGGACCTTGTGAAGATGCTAGCAGCAAAGGACCTTGTGAAGATGCTGGAGGAAACAGGTACAAAAGTAAAGGCTACCAAATACTAATTGAGTGTATGTAAACTTCTGACCCACTGGGAATGTGATGAAAGAAATACAAGCTGAAATAAATCATTCTCTCTAATATTATTCTGACATTTCACATTCTTAAAATAAAGTGGTGATCCTAACTGAGACGTAAGACAGGGAACTTTTACTAGGATTAAATGTCAGGAACTGTGAAAAACTGAGTTTTAATGTATTTGGCTAAGGTGTATGAATACTTCTGAATTCAACTATACATACACATACTAGGGAGCTGTAATTAATTACAATGACCATAATCCATCTACTTGTCCGGTCTGTTTCTTTTATACCTGCTACAGGATCTGATAATGGTGCCGGAGGGGAGGGCTGCCGTTTTACGGGCTCCTAACCAACCATGCTATTTTGTTTGTTTTTTTGGTTTATTTGAAACTCATTCTGTACATAATGTTGCTGCTACCGTCTCTTATGACCGAAAAGAGATTCTGGACATCAGAACAGCGATTACAAATGTTTTTCACCAGGACTATTTATTTTTACACTGCTGCTACACACTGTTTATTATCTATGTACAGTCACTTTACAAATTACCTCGACAAACCTGTACCCCCGCACATTGACTTAGTACCGGTACCCTCTGTATATAGTAGAGGTCGACCGATTCATCGGAATGGGTGATTAATTAGGGCCGATATCAAGTTTTCATAACAATCGGAAATCAGTATTTTTGGGCGCTGATTTGCTGATTAAAAAATTATAATAATGATATATATTTTAAATATTTTATTTAACTAGGCAAGTCCTTTAAGAACACATTCTTATTCTCAATGGCAACCTAGGAACGATGGGTTAACTGCCTTGTTCAGGGGCAGAACGACAGATTTTCACCTTGTCAGCTCGGGGGACCCAATCTTGCAACCTTACAGTTAACTAGTCCAACGCAAAAACGACCTGCCTCTCTCTCGTTGCACTCCACAAGGAGACTGTCTGTTACGCGAATGCAGTAAGCCAAGATAAGTTGCTAGCTAGCATTAAACTTATCTTATAAAAACAATCAATCATAATCACTAGTTAACTACACATGGTTGATGATATTACTAGAGATTATCTAGCGTGTCCTGCGTTGCATATAATCTGACTGAGCATACAAGCATACAAGTATCTGACTGAGCAGTGGTAGGCAGAAGCAGGCGCGTAAACATTCATTCAAACAGCATTTTCGTGCGTTTTGCCAGCAGCTCTTCGTTGTGCGTCAAGCATTGCGCTGTTTATGACTTCAAGCATTTCAACTCCCGAGATGAGGCTGGTGTAACCGAAGTGAAATGGCTAGCTAGTTAGCGCGCGCTAACTAGAGGGACGGAAGCTAAGCTGTTACATTGGCAATACTAAAGTGCCTATTAGAACATCCAATAGTCAAAGGTTAATGAAATACAAATGGTATAGAAGGAAATAGTCCTAAAACTCCTATAATAACTACAACCTAAAACTTCTTACCTGGGAATATTGAAGACTCATGTTAAAAGAAACCACCAGCTTTCATATGTTCTCATGTTCTGCGCAAGGAACTGAAACGTTAGCTTTCTTACATAGCACATATTGCACTTTTACTTTCTTCTCCAACACTTTGTTTTTGCATTATTTAAACCAAATTGAACATGTTTCATTATTTACTTGAGGCTAAATAGATTTTATTGATGTATTATATTAAGTTCAAATAAGTGTTCATTCAGTATTGTTGTAATTGTCATTATTACAAAAAACAAAAAACGTCTGATTAATTGGTATCGGCTTTTTTGGTCCTCCAATAATCGGTATCGGCGTTGAAAAATCATAATCGGTCGAGCCTCGTTATTGTTATGTAAATATATTGTGCTACTTTTTGATTGATCACATTTTATTATTTACATTTTTTTTAACTTTAGTTTATTTACTAAATATTTGATTAACTCTATTTCTTGAACTGCATTGTTGGTTAAGGGCTTGTAAGTAAGCATTTTGCGGTAAGCTGTTGTATTCGACGTATATGACAAATAAAATTTGGTTTGATTTGATACAGACTCCATGCAGGCTGTCATGTGCCTTTTACTGAGGAGGGGCTTCTGTCTGGCCACGCTACCATAAAGGTCTGATTGGTGCAGTGCTGCAGAGATGGTTGTCCGTCTGGAAGGTTCTCCCATCTCCACAGATGAACTCTGGAGCTCTGTCAGAGTGACCATCGGGTTCTTGGTCACCTCCCTGGCCAAGGCCCTTCTACCCCGATTACTTAGTTTGGCCGGGCGGCCAGCTCTAGGAAGAGTCTTGGTGGTTCCAAACTTCTTCAATTTAAGAAAAATAGAGGCCCCTGTGTTCTTGGGGACCGTCAATACTGCAGACATTTTGTGGTACACTTCCCTGGGCGGCAGGGTAGCCTAGTGGTAAGAGCGTTGGACTAGTAACCGAAAGGTTGCAAGTTTGAATCCCCGAGCTGACAAGGTACAAATCTGTCGTTCTGCCCCTGAACAGGCAGTTAACCCACTGTTCCTAGGCTGTCATTGAAAATAAGAATTTGTTCTTAACTGACTTGCCTGGTTAAATAAAGGTAAAATAAAAAAATCTGTGCCTCGACACAATTGTCTAGGGACTTTTCCTTTGGCCTCATGGCTTGGTTTTTGCTCTGACATGCACTGTCAACTGTGGGACCATATGTAGACAGGTGTGTGTGTGAGCCTTTCCAAATCATGTCCAATCAATTGAATTTATCACAGGTGGACTCCAATCAAGTTGAAACATCTGAGCTCAATTTCAAGTGTCATAGCAAAAGGTCTGAATACTTATGAAAACACCATTTCTAAAAACCTGTTTTTGCTTCATCATCATGGGGTGTTGTGCGTAGATTGATGTGGAAAAAATGTCATTTTATCAATTTTAGAATAAGGCTGTATCATAAAAAAATGTGTAAAAAGTCAAGGGGTCTGAATACTTTCCGAATGCACTGTATGCACCTACCTTCTTCTTTTTGACTTTCTTTGCTTTCAGGCCTACAGGGAAGGGCTGGTATGTGACTGACAAGCAACCCTAGTTGTTAGGGGGGTGGGAAGGGGTGGAACACATGGTTTCCGGGTGGGGGTGGCGAGAGTTGTGTAGTTGGATGAAGAGATGTGGGGTTGGGGAATGGGGTGGGAGGTTGGGGGTAGAGTCTCAATTATTGTTTCATTTTTTTCCCCTTTAGAAACTACATTTATTGTATTTTTGGCTCTGTGGTATGATCATGGTGATCAATGCTTTGTATTTGTGTACAAAAATATGTTCTTCTTATTTATGTATGAGTGGCAGATGGAACTATGAAGTTAGATGAATTTGCCTGTAATGAAATGATTTGTTCACAAATAAAAACACCCCAAATATGACCTTTTAGAAACAGCAACTCTCTCAATATAGTGATGAGGGTCGTTAGTTGTTGTACACATGGAATCGTGTAATTCCTGACTTTATCCGCAACGTTATATTGCATTTTCAGTGAGTTTAGCAGTTTGCCCTATCCAGCTGTGATACTTCTCCATTCAGGCTAGCCTGCGCATGCCTACGTGGAACATGTCACGAGTCACACAAAATGGAATATAACGCTGCAGATACATTTCATGTGTACAACATCTAAAGACATCTAGGGGTATTTTCATGTTTAAGTATTGCCGTGGCGCTATGCATGTAGAGTAGTGAAAGGTTGACAGGGCACTGATAGGACAGCTCAGTCCTCTCTCTCTGCCAGACTGACAGTCACAAACACTGAGGTCTTTGTGACTTGCTCTGGCGTGATGATACTGGAACACACAAGTGGAGCTGAGCTTAAGCACCATAATGTTGTGACCCTCCTGCCGGAAAGCTCCATGTTAACTTGGCAGGAGTGCACCCACAGAATGACACTCTCTCTGTCTCTCTAATACTCTCTCTCTCTCTCTCACTCTAATACTCTCTCTCTCTCTCTCTCTGTCTCTCTAATACTCTCTCTCTCTGTCTCTCTAAAAATCTCTCTCTCTGTCTCTCTAATACTCTCTGCCTCTCTCTCTGTCTCTCACTCTAATAATCTCTCTCTAATACTCTCTCTGCCTCTCTCTCTCACTCTAATACTCTCTCTCTCTCTCTGTCTCTCACTCTAATACTCTCTCTGTCTCTCTCTAATACTCTCTCTGCCTCTCTCTCTGTCTCTCACTCTAATACTCTCTGTCTCTCTCTCTCTGTCTCTCACTCCAATACTCTCTCTGTCTCTCTCTCTCTGTCTCTCACTAATACTCTCTCTCTGTCTCTCTCTCTCTGTCTCTCACTCTAATACTCTCTCTCTCTGTCTCTCACTCTAATACTCTCTCTCTCTGTCTCTCTCTCTCTGTCTCTCAGTCTAATACTCTCTCTTTCTCTGTCTCTCTCTCTGTCTCTCCCTCTAATACTCTCTCTCTCTCCGTCTCTCACTCTAATACTCCCTCTCTCTCTCCGTCTCTCTCTCTCTCTCTCTGTCTCTCACTAATACTCTCTCTCTCTCTCTCTCTGTCTCTCTCTCTCTCTGTCTCTCACTCTAATAGTCTCTCTCTCTCTCTGTCTCTCACTCTAATACTCTCTCTCTCTCTGTCTCTCTCTCTCTGTCTCTCACTCTAATAATCTCTGTGTCTCTCTCTGTCTCTCACTCTAATACTCTCTCTCTCTGTCTCTCTCTCTGTCTCTCACTCTAATACTCTCTCACTCTAATACTCTCTCTATCTGTCTCCCTCTCTCTGTCTCTCACTCTAATACTCTCTCTCTCTCTGTCTCTCACTCTAATACTCTCTCTGTCTCTCTCTCTCTCTGTCTCTCACTCTAATACTCTCTCTCTCTCTCTCACTCAGCTGGGCATATACAGCAAATGTTACCTAACAGGGGGTTAGAGAAGAAGATCAATATTGACATCTACAGGTTACATGTAGCTTCACTTCGTTCCCTTGCAGGAGGGGTTGGGGGGAGAACGAGAGATAGACTATACAGAGATCCATACTGTATGGCGCCAGTACATGATTCCCTTATAACAGACTAATGTTAATTAAGTAGCTGTCATGATTGGATTGGCATAATGTCTTTACTAATCCAATCAGATTGTGGCTTTTGTGGGTGTAACCAATCAGTGAAAGCCAGTGGATCAGTCATCCTGTCACTAATCAGTGGAGGGGGAGAGTCGACACTGTCAATCAATGATTCACTCTGACTAAATGAAGGACAGAATACAAGCATTGGCTATTGTCCACATTGCACAGTTGTGTTTGATTTGGACAGCAGCTTGTCCAAAATGAAAGGAATTGATATTGACAGTTTTCCAAGGCAGCAGCTACTCTTCCTGGGGTCTGGCAAAATTAAGGCAGTTATACAATTTTAAAAACATTACAATACATTCATTACAGAATTCATAACATATGCCCTCTGGCCCATACTCCACTACCACATATCTACAACGCAAAATCCATGTGTTCGTGTGTGTAGAGTGCGTATGTTATCATGTGTGTGTATGCATGTGTTCGTGTGTGTAGGGTGTATATGTTATCATGTGTGTGTATGCATGTGTTCGTGTGTACGTGTGTATGTTATCATGTGTGTGTATGCATGTGTTCGTGTGTGTAGAGTGCGTATGTTATCATGTGTGTGTATGCATGTGTTCGTGTGTACGTGTGTATGTTATCATGTGTGTGTATGCATGTGTTCGTGTGTACGTGTGTATGTTATCATGTGTGTGTATGCATGTGTTCGTGTGTGTAGAGTGCGTATGTTATCATGTGTGTGTATGCATGTGTTCGTGTGTACGTGTGTATGTTATCATGTGTGTGTATGCATGTGTTCGTGTGTGTAGAGTGTGTATGTTATCATGTGTGTGTATGCATGTGTTCGTGTGTACGTGTGTATGTTATCATGTGTGTGTATGCATGTGTTCGTGTGTGTAGAGTGTATATGTTATCATGTGTGTGTATGCATGTGTTCGTGTGTGTAGAGTGTATATGTTATCATGTGTGTGTATGCATGTGTTCGTGTGTACGTGTGTATGTTATCATGTGTGTGTATGCATGTGTTCGTGTGTACGTGTATATGTTATCATGTGTGTGTATGCATGTATTCGTGTGTGTAGAGTGCGTATGTTATCATGTGTGTGTATGCATGTGTCTGTGCATAAGCTTATGTTACTTTACAGTCCCCACTGTTCCATGAGGTGTATTTTATCTGTTTTTTAAATCTGATTCTACTGCTGCATCAGTTACCTGATGTGGAATAGAGTTACATGTAGTCATGGGTCTATGTAGTAGTTGATCACACTGGCATTATTTTAGGCGTATGGATTATGTTTTAGGTTTAGGGTTGGAATTAGCGTTAGGGGATAAGTTTACGTGTTAAAGTTAGGGTTAGGTTAAGGGTTAGGGGTTAGGAAAAATAGAATGGGAATCAATTGTTTGTTCCCCACAAGGACAGTAAAACAAACATGTGTTTTATTTATTTTATTACACCTATTTAACGTCCCATCCACAAGGGGGCACTTTACACAGGGCAATGTCCCAATCACTGCCCTGGGGCATTGGAATATTATTATTTTTTTAGACAAGAAGAAAGAGTCCCTCCCAACACCACTTCCAGCAGCATCTGGTCTCCCATCCAGGGATTAATCAGGACCAACCCTGCTTAGCTTCAGAGGCAAGTAAGCAGTGGGATTTTTTCTATTTTTTTTTATTAACCGGGTAAGTTGACTCAGAACACATTTTCATTTACAGCAACGACTTGGGGAATAGTTACAGGGGAGAAGAGGGGGAATTAATGAGCCCATTGGAAGCTGGGGGTAATTAGGTGACCGTGATGGTTTGAGGGCCAGATTGGGAATTTAGCCAGGACACCGGGGTTAACACCCCTACTCTTACGATAAGTGCCATGGGATCTTTAATGATCACAGAGAGTCAGGACACCTGTTTAATTTTCCATTCAAAAGACAGAACCTTACACAGGGCAATGTCCCCAATCACTGCACTGGGGATATTAGACCAGAGGAAAGAGTGTCCCCTACTGGCCCTGCAACACCACTTCCAGCAGCATCAGGTCTCCCATCCACAGACCAACCAGGACCAACCCTGCTTAGCTTCAGAAGCAATCCATCAGTGGGATGCAGGGTGGTATGCTGCTGTGAGTGCATGCATGTTTGTGCGTATGTGGGTGTGTTTACTGTGAAAAATGTTGTGGCAGGGTGAAACCAGTAGAGCCACTCTAACCAGTTGCCCAGTCAGCTGTGGTCTGTGACCAGGAGGGAGGGGAAAGGGATAGTGGAGAGGTGAGAGGTCAAAGGTCAGGGGAAACCAGATCTGCTTCGTGCAAAACTACACAGGAGGCACACGTCACTGTAAAATGGGATGACCAGCTAAGAGTAGCACAAGGAAATTTGTAGAAAAACAAACCAACTTTATCAAGCCATTATTAAAAGGTGCAATATGCAGAAATGGCTTCGCCATTTCCTGGTTGCTACAGTTCTAATATTTTGCCTAATTCTTGTGTATGTGACAACACAGGCAAGTATAGTGTAGAGCAGCGGTCACACACCTTTTCTGAGTAATTTAATAAAATAAATACAGCACAAACACACCTACTCTTTCCCCTACTCTTTCCAGGATTTTTCTTTATTTTGACTCATTTCTACATCATATAATAATAGTGAAGACATCAAAACTATGAAATAATGCATATGGAATCTTGTGGTAACTAAAAAAGTGTTAAACAAATCAAATATATTTTATATTTGACATTCTTCAAAGTAGTCTTTGCCTTGATGACAACTTTGCACACACTTGGCATGGTAAGTCATGGCAGTCCCCTGATAATGGTGAATTATGCAATGCATTAAGGAGCGATTGGTGTGTGTGTGTAGGATTTGGAGCAAGTTTTCAAGCATGAAATATCCTTTTATATCAGCCAAAGAACTTTCTTACTGTCCTTATTGTTCTTTCCACTGTTCTGAACCTTTTAAGATGAAACCGACAAATAGACTTTAGAGACAGAGACAAAATAACAGAAGGCTAAAGAGGACCAGCTGTTTCTGGTCAGAGAAGAGGTGGGAGGACAGAGAAAAGGAGAGAACGAGAGAACGAGAGAACGAGAGAGAGAGAGAGAGAGAGGGAGAGAGAGAGAGAAACATTTTACATTGGGTTAGAAAATAAATAAGGAAATCTCAACAGAGAAAAATGTCCTCCTGTGTGCTACCTATAACCCCCCTATAGAATCCCCAATTAATAAAGACCGTCTTTCCATCCTAGAGGGGGAAATAACAACCATTTCCAGGCCCAGGGACATGTACTAATCTGTTGTGACCTAAACGCCAGAACTGGACAAGAACCTGACATTCTCAGTCAGCACACAAGGGGACAAACATCTACCTGGAGGTGAGAGCATTCCCGCCCCAATATACTCCCTTAGACACAACTACGACAAAACAACCAACAAAACGGGTCTCAACTCCAGCAGCTCTGTCACACGCTGGGTCTGTACATAGTCATAGCCAATCCCTTTTAGACAACTTCCTGGACAAAACGTTCCACTGTAATAGGGAAGGTGTCAACCTGGCAGTAGAAAGTCTAAACACTATATTTGACCTCTCAGCTGCCCTATCAAGTCTAAATATTTCAACCATACAACCTATGAACATGAACAACAATGACAAATTGTTTAAAGAAGAATGCAAAAACCTACAAAATAAACCTATCCAACCAAAAACACAAAGGCCCCAAAAACCTGAGCCTACACCTTCACTATGGTGAATCACTAAAACAGAATTTAAAAAACATGGAGAAAAAAGAAGGAACAGCACGTCAGAAATCAGCTCAATGAAATTGAAGAACACATGGAATTGAACCACTCATGGGAACATTTAAATACACTAAACAAACAACAACATGAAGAGCTATCTATTCAAAATGGGAATGTATGGATAAACCACTTCTCCAATATTTTTGGCCCAATAACAAAGTACAAACAGCAAAAACATATACATGATCAAATAAAAATCTTAGAGTCAACTTTTAAAGACTTCCAGAACCCACTGGATTCTCCAATTACATTGAATGAACTACAGGACAAAATACAAACCCTTCAACACAAAAAGGACTGTGCTGTTGATGGTATCCTTAATGAAATTATAAAATATACAGACCACAATTTCCAATTCGCTATACTTAAACTCAGGTTTGGCATCTTTCCCAATACGTAGAGCCAAGGACTGATCACCCCAATCCACAAAAGTGGAGACAAATTCAACCCCAATAACTACCATGGGGGATACGCTTCAACAGCAACCTTGGGAAAGTCCTCTGCATTATCATTAACTGCAGACTCCTACATTTCCTCAGTGAAAACAATGTCCTGATCAAATGTCAAATTGGCTTTTTACCAAATTATAGTACGACAGACCACATATTCACCCTACACACCCGAATTGACAAACAAACAAAACAAAAGTAAAATTGGCACAAGGATCTGCTATATAAATTGATGGAAAGTGGTGTTGGGGGAAAAACATACAACATTATAAACTATGGACACAAAGTGTGTGGTTAAAATGGGCAAAACATGGACAGATTTCTTTCCTCAGGGTCAGGGGGTGAGACAGGGATGCAGATTGAGCCTCAACCTCTTTCAACATTTATATCAACAAATTGGTGAGGGATCTAAAATAGTCTGAAGCACCTGGCCTCAACCTACTATACTCTGAAGTCAAATGTTTACAAATGATCTGGTGCTTCTGTCCCCAAACAAGGAGGGCCCACAACAGCACATATATATTCTGCACAGATTCTGTCAGACCTGGGCCCTGACAGTAAATCTCAGTAAGACAAAAATAATAGTGTTCCAAAAAAAGGTACAGTCGCCAGGACCACGAATACAAATTCCATCTAGACACCGTTGCCCTAGAGCCTATAAAAAACTATACATACAGTGCCTTGCGAAAGTATTCGGCCCCCTTGAACTTTGCGAACTTTTGCCACATTTCAGGCTTCAAACATAAAGATATAAAACTGTATTTTTTTGCGAAGAATCAACAAGTGGGACACAATCATGAAGTGGAACGACATTTATTGGATATTTCAAACTTTTTTAACAAATCAAAAACTGAAAAATTGGGCGTGCAAAATTATTCAGCCCCCTTAAGTTAATACTTTGTAGCGCCACCTTTTGCTGCGATTACAGCTGTAAGTCGCTTGGGGTATGTCTCTATCAGTTTTGCACATCGAGAGACTGACATTTTTTCCCATTCCTCCTTGCAAAACAGCTCGAGCTCAGTGAGGTTGGATGGAGAGCATTTGTGAACAGCAGTTTTCAGTTCTTTCCACAGATTCTCGATTGGATTCAGGTCTGGACTTTGACTTGGCCATTCTAACACCTGGATATGTTTATTTTTTAACCATTCCATTGTAGATTTTGCTTTATGTTTTGGATCATTGTCTTGTTGGAAACAAATCTCCGTCCCAGTCTCAGGTCTTTTGCAGACTCCATCAGGTTTTCTTCCAGAATGGTCCTGTATTTGGCTCCATCCATCTTCCCATCAATTTTAACCATCTTCCCTGTCCCTGCTGAAGAAAAGCAGGCCCAAACCATGATGCTGCCACCACCATGTTTGACAGTGGGGATGGTGTGTTCAGGGTGATTGGCTGTGTTGCTTTTACGCCAAACATAACGTTTTGCATTGTTGCCAAAAAGTCTATAAATTTTTCAATTTCATCTGACCAGAGCACCTTCTTCCAAATGTTTGGTGTGTCTCCCAGGTGGCTTGTGGCAAACGACACTTTTTATGGATATCTTTAAGAAATGGCTTTCTTCTTGCCACTCTTCCATAAAGGCCAGATTTGTGCAATATACGACTGAGTCTCCCACCTCAGCTGTAGATATCTGCAGTTCATCCAGAGTGATCATGGGCCTCTTGGCTGCATCTCTGATCAGTCTTCTCCTTGTATGAGCTGAAAGTTTAGAGGGACGGCCAGGTCTTGGTAGATTTGCAGTGGTCTGATACTCCTTCCATTTCAATATTATCGCTTGCACAGTGCTCCTTGGGATGTTTAAAGCTTGGGAAATCTTTATGTATCCAAATCCGGCTTTAAACTTCTTCACAACAGTATCTCGGACCTGCCTGGTGTGTTCCTTGTTCTTCATGATGCTCTCTGCGCTTTTAACGGACCTCTGAGACTATCACAGTGCAGGTGCATTTATACGGAGACTTGATTACACACAGGTGGATTGTATTTATCATCATTAGTCATTTAGGTCAACATTGGATCATTCAGAGATCCTCACTGAACTTCTGGAGAGAGTTTGCTGCACTGAAAGTAAAGGGGCTGAATAATTTTGCACGCCCAATTTTTCAGTTTTTGATTTGTTAAAAAAGTTTGAAATATCCAATAAATGTCGTTCCACTTCATGATTGTGTCCAACTTGTTGTTGATTCTTCACAAAGGGGGCCGAATACTTTCGCAAGGCACTGTACCTCGGCCTAAACATCAGCGCCACAGGTAACTCAAACAAAGCTGTGAACGAGCTGAGAGACAAGGCAAGAAGGGCCTTCTATGCCATCAAAATGAACATCAAATTCAACATACCAATTAAGATCTGGATAAAAATACTTGACTCCGTCATAGAGCTATTTGCCCTCTATGGTTGTGAGTTCTGGGGTCCGCTCACCAACCAAGAATTCACTAAATGGGACAAACACCAAATTGAGGCTGCATACAGAATTCTGAAAAAACATCCACAGTGTGCAACATAAAATACTAATAATGCATGCAGAGCAGAATTCGGACGATTCGCACTAATTATCATAATCCAGAATAGCGTAATAAAATTCTACAACCATCAAAAAAGGAAGCGATTCCTAAGATAATTATTGACACATTGGAAAGAATCAACAAAAAACTAAGCAAACTGGAATGTTATTTGGCCCTAAACAGAGAATACACAGTAGCAGAATACCTGACCACCGTGACTGACCCAAAATGTAGAAAAGCTTTGACTATGTACAGACAGTGAGCATGGCCTTGCTGTCGAGAGAGGCTGTCATAGGCAGACCTGGCTCGCAAGAGAAGGCAGGCTACAGTAGCTTCAGAAAGTATTCACACCCCTTGATTTTTTCCACATTTTGTTGTGTTACAAAGTGGGATTAAAAGTGGGATTACCTTCAAACTCAGAGCCTCTTCGCTGACATCATGGGAAAATCAAAAGAAACCAGCCGAGACCTCAGAAAATAAATTGTAGACCTCCACAATTCTGGTTCATCCTTAGGAGCAATTTCCAAACGGCAGAAGGTACCACGGTCATCTGTACAAACAATAGTACGCAAGTATAAACACCATGGGACCACGCAGCTGTCATACCGCTCTGGAAGGAGACGCTTTCTGTCTCCTAGAGAATAACGTACTTTGGTGTGAAAAGTGCAAATCAATCCCAGAACAACAGCAAAGGACCTTGGGAAGATGCTGAAGGAAACAGGTACAAACATTTCTATATCCACAGTAAAATGAGTTCTATATCGGCATAACCTGAAAGGCCGCTCAGCAAGGGAGAAACCACTGCTCCAAAAATGCCATAAAAAAGCCAGACTATCGTTTGCAACTGCACATGGGGACAAAGATCATACTTCTTGGAGAAATGTCCTCTGGTCTGATGAAACAAAATAGAACTGTTTGGACAATGACCATCGTTATGTTTGGAGGGAAAAGGGGAGGCTTACAAGCCGAAGAACATCCCAATCGTGAAGCATTGGGGAGGCACCATCATGTTGTTGGGGTGCATTGCTGCAGGAGGGACTGGTGCACTTCACAAAATAGATGGCATCATGAGGAAAGGAAAATGATGTTGATATATTGAAGCAACATCTCAAGACCAGTCAGGAAGTTAAAGCTTGGTCGCAAATGGGTCTTCCAAATGGACAATGACCCCAAGCATACTTCCAAAGTTGTGGCAAAATGGCTTAAGGACAACAAAGTCAAGGTATTGGAGTGGCCATCACAAAACCCTCACCTCAATCCTATAGAAGATTTGTGGGTAGAACTTAAAAAGCGTGTGTGAGCAAGGAGGCCTACAAACCTGACTCCGTTACACCAGCTCTGTCAGGAGGAATGGGCCAAAATTCACCCAACTTATTGCGGGAAGCTTGTGGAAGGCTACCCAAAACATTTGACCCAAGTTAAATTATTTAAAGGCAATGCTACCAAATACTAATTGAGTGTATGTAAACTTCTGACCCACTGGGAATGTGATGTAAGAAATAAAAGCTGAAATAAATAATTCTCTCTACTATTATTCTGACATTTCACACTCTTAAAATAATGTGGTGATCCTGACTGACCTAAAACAGGGAATTTTTACTTGGATTAAATGTCAGGAATTGTGAAAACTGAGTTTAAACGTATTTCACTAAGGTGCATGTAAACTTCCAACTTCAACTGTAGGTAATTGTCCTGCTGAATGGTGAATTTGTCTCCCAGTGTCTGTTGGAAAGCACTCTGTATCAAGTTTCCTTCTAGGATTGTGCCTATGCTTAGCTCTATTTAGTTTATTTTTATCCAAAAAAAACTCTCTAGTTCTTGCTGATGACAATCATACCCATAACATGATGCAGCCACCACCATGCTTGAAAATATTAAGAGTGGTACTCAGTGACGTGTTCTGTTGGATTTGCCTCAAACATAACGCTTTGTATTCAGGATAAAAAAGTCAATTTATTTGGCACATTTTTTGCAGCATTAATGCAAACAGGATGCATGATTTGGAATACTTTTATTCTGTACAGGCTTTCTTCTTTTCACTCTGTCATTTAGGTTAGTATTGTGGAGTAACTACAACGTTGTTGGTCCATCCTCATTTATCTCCTATCACAGCCAGTAAACTTTGTAATTGTTTTAAAATCACCATGGGCCTCATGGTGAAATCCATGACTGGTTTCCTTCCTCTCCGGCAACTGAGTTTGGAAAGGTGTCTGTCTCTCTGTAGTGACTGTGTGTATTGATAAACATACAAAAGGCAACATACAAACATCAACCTCACTCCTGCCCAGACCCACCTGTTCTCACCCTTACCATTTTGTTCCTCTCTGTCGCCTACGCTCTCTCAATATTTAGATCATCAAGCATATGATTTCAATGTCTTCCTTTTTCCCCCACCCACCTACCAATAGATGCCCTTATTTTCCAACCATTGGAAAACCTCCCTGGTCTTTGTGGTTATCTTACAGATAAGTGTACGTGTGGGGTGCAGAGACTAGGTAGTCATTAAAAAATCATGTTAAGCACTATTATTGTACACAGAGTGAGTCCATGTAACTTAGTATGTGACTTGTTAAGCACATTTTCACTCCTGCCATAAGAAAGGGGTTAAATACTTATTGACTCAGGACATTTCAGCTTTTCATTTTTTATTCATTTGTAAACATTTCTAAAAACATAATTCCACTTCCAATTTATGGGGTATTGTGTGTAGATCCGTGATAGAAAATCTAAATGTAATCCATTTTAAATTCATGCTGTAACACAGAATGTGGTAAAAGTAAATTGGTGGGAATACTTTTTGAAGGCTCTGTACAGTGTGTTATTAGTTTAAGCAGACTGTGTTTGCCTATTGTTGTGACTTAGATGAAGATCCGATCACATTTTATGACCAATTTATGCAGAAATCCAGGTAATTCTAAAGGGTTCACATACTTTGTCTTCCCACTGTATGAGCACACCGCCCACAAAATGAGGTGGAAACTGAGCTGCACTTCCTAACCTCCTGCCAAATGTTTGACCATATTAGAGACACATTTCCCTCAGATTACACAGACTCACAAAGAATTTGAAAACAAATCCAATCTTAATAAATTCCCATATCTATTGGGTGAAATACCACAGTGTACCATCACAGCAGCAATATGTTTGACCTGTTGCCACAAGAGAAGGGAAACCAGCGAAGAACAAACACAACCCATATTTATGTTTATTTATTTTCCCTTTTGTACTTTAACTCTTTGCACATTGTTATAACACTGTATATTTACATTTACATTTAAGTCATTTAGCAGACGCTCTTATCCAGAGCGACTTACAAATTATAGCCATAATATGACATGTCTCTATTCCTTTGGAACTTTTGTAAAGTGTAATGTTTACTGTTCATTTTTTTTATTGTTTATTCTTATGTTTATTATCTATTTCACTTGCTTTGGTAATGTAACCATATGTTTTCCATGCCAATAAAGCACATTTTAATTTAATTGAATAGAGAGAGAGAGAGAGAGAGAGAGAGAGAGAGAGAGAGAGAGAGAGAGACAGACAGAGAGAGAGAGAGAGAGAGAGAGTTGTGTCTGCTAGCTGTGGTGGTGGGGATCAGAAGGTCTTGTGTAAGTGCATTGAAGGCTATAAAACATACGCTGGGGTTAGAGTTGCAAAATACTAGCTTCCTCTCTCTCTGTGTGTGTAGGCCGAGCACTGTACACTGCTCTATTCTAGTCTGTTTGTGCCTCGCTCTATTCTTCTTCACCCACTTTCTCTCCAACCATCTCTAACTCTCTCTCTACCTCTTTCTCCAACTCTCTCTCTACCTCTTTCTCCAACTCTCTCTCTACCTCTTTCTCCAACTCTCTCTCTACCTCTTTCTCCAACTCTCTCTACCTCTTTCTCCAACTCTCTCTCTACCTCTTTCTCCAACTCTCTCTCTACCTCTTTCTCCAACTCTCTCTCTACCTCTTTCTCCAAACCTCTTTCTCTCTCTCTACCTCTTTCTCCAACTCTCTCTCTACCTCTTTCTCCAACTCTCTCTCTACCTCTTTCTCCAACCTCTTTCTCTCTCTCTACCTCTTTCTCCAACTCTCTCTCTACCTCTTTCTCCAAACCTCTTTCTCCAACTCTACTCTCTACCTCTTTCTCCAACTCTCTCTCTACCTCTTTCTCCACTCTCTCTCTACCTCTTTCTCCAACTCTCTCTCTACCTCTTTCTCCAACTCTACCTCTTTCTCCAACTCTCTCTACCTCTTTCTCCAACTCTCTCTCTACCTCTTTCTCCAACTCTCTCTCTACCTCTTTCTCCAACTCTCTCTCTACCTCTTTCTCCAACTCTCTCTCTACCTCTTTCTCCAACTCTCTCTCTACCTCTTTCTCCAACTCTCTCTCTACCTCTTTCTCCAACTCTCTCTCTACCTCTTTCTCCAACTCTCTCTCTACCTCTTTCTCCAACTCTCTCTCGACCTCTTTCTCCAACTCTCTCTCTACCTCTTTCTCCAACTCTCTCTCTACCTCTTTCTCCAACTCTCTCTACCTCTTTCCAACTCTCTCTCTACCTCTTTCTCCAACTCTCCAACTCTCTCTCTACCTCTTTCTCCAACTCTCTCTCTACCTCTTTCTCCAACTCTCTCTCTACCTCTTTCTCCAACTCCCTCTCTACCTCTTTCTCCAACTCTCTCTCTACCTCTTTCTCCAACTCCCTCTCTACCTCTTTCTCCAACTCCCTCTCTACCTCTTTCTCCAACTCCCTCTCTACCTCTTTCTCCAACTCCCTCTCTACCTCTTTCTCCAACTCCCTCTCTAACTTTCTCACTCTCAATTCAAATCAATTAGCTTTATTTTTATGGGAAACATGTTTACATTGCCAAAGCAAGTGAAATAAATTATAAACAAAAGTGAAACAAACAATCAGAAGTGAACAGTAAACATTACACTCACAAAAGTTTCAAAATAATAGAGACACTTCAAATGTTATATTACTGGCTATGTACAGTGTTGTAACAATGTGCAAATAGTCAAAGTAGAAAAGGGAACATAAATAAACATATATATGGGTTGTATTTACAATTGGTGATTGTTCTTCACTGGTTGCCCTTATCTTGCGGCAACAGGTCACAAATCATGCTGCTGTGATGGCACACCTTGGTATTTCTCACAGTAGATATGGGAGTTTATCAAAATTGGGTTTGTTTTAAAATTCTTTGTGGGTCTGTGTAATCTGAGGGAGATATGTGTCTCTAATATGGTCATACATTTGACAGGAGGTTAGGAAGTGTGCACATAGCCTGTCTTCTCTTAAGAGCGAGGTCTGCCTACAGTGGTATTCAGGTAATCTGCCACTGTATAATCTTGGTTTAGAGCCAAATAGCATTCCAGTTTGCTTTATTCTTTGGTTAGTTCTTTACAATGAGTAAATTAATTATTTTTTTGTTTTCTCATGATTTTATTGGGTCTAATTGTGTTGCTGTCCAGGGGCTCTGTGGGGTGTGTTTGTGTTTGTGAGCAGAGCTCCAGGACCAGCATGCTTAGGGGACTCTTCTCCAGGTTCATCTCTCTGTAGGTGATGGCTTTGTTATGGAAGGTTTGGGAATCGCTTCCTTTTAGGTGGTTGTAGAGTTTAACAGCTCTTTTCTGGATTTAGATAATTACCGGTAATCATCCTAATTCTGCTCTGCATGCATTATTTGGTGTTTTACGTTGGCTTTCTATCCATCTATCTCTCAAGGTTGGGTAGTTTTTTTCCTGGTAAGGTCACAAGGTCAGGGAATAGCCAAGGACCTAATCATGGCTAATAATAGGACTGGGCGGTAAACCGTTAAAAAAAAACTATATACCGGAATACATTCACGGACCGGTTTGGATTTCAGTAATGACTCGAAAAAATGATGGCAATCATCGGTTTTGATCACCAGTAAGAAACTGCTAACAGCCGAGAACTGCTAGCTAACTTTCTAGCACAACAAGCCAACAACTTCGGGAGGGCAAGCTTGCCAAATAGACGCCAGTAAATCAGAGAACTACCCTCGTGGTGAAAGTAAGAACTGCAATTGAAGCCGAAAAAATACAGTCGAAAAGGAAAATTATTATTCTCACAAAGGATTTTTTTTTTTACGAAATAGAGGCATACTAAGACAAAATAAACGTGACACAGTTTGTAAATGATGCCAAATTAGTGAAGAAAATAATGAAATTCATGAAAATGCTGGAATTGACTAAATAATTATGCAAATGAAATCATTGGTTAAGTACCAGAGTTTGAGGCTACAACAGAGGATTTTGATTCCTATGCGATGTTCTACAAATAGGACTACTTCACTGACAGTTTTGTCCTTTTTAGTTGACGTTTGGTTGAACAGCAATCAGAATGGAGATAGTCCAATTAAAACCAGTCACAATTAATTTGTTGCCATGCACTACCGATAAAGCATATTTAGAACTATGACTATTCAGAAACATCAAATACCGTAAATATATTTTT
Source organism: Oncorhynchus masou masou (assembly GCF_036934945.1). NCBI lineage: Eukaryota > Metazoa > Chordata > Actinopteri > Salmoniformes > Salmonidae > Oncorhynchus > Oncorhynchus masou. The sequence goes on from NC_088244.1 coordinate 16,031,071, forward strand.
TAAATACTGTGATGTGTGATATACTGCCATATCGCCAAGCCCTAGCCAATAAGCATGAAGAAATGCTGAGCTCTTTTCCTTTCTGGTTGCAACAGAGGATCATCCCACTGTATGCATGCACAACGCATTCCTCCCTCCCTCCCTCCCACTCACTCACATTATGAAACTGATTACACTTCTCATCTCCAGCTCAAACCAACAGATAATTAATGTGTCATCCAAGCATAACACACACACACACACACACACACACACACACACACACACACAAACACACACAAACCCTTTCAACATGTTTATTTGGGCTTTTGATGAAATCAAAGAATGATTCAGGGTCAACCACAGTGATGCAACCTAATAGCAGAGAAAGAAAAGCTGTAACCACCAATGACACACCAACACATCCACAAGTTACCACACGTGTTTTCACAGGACTGTCTGGAGCAGCCCTGGGCTGATGAGTCAGACAGGCCTGGGGAGATGGAGCCTGCCTCTGTCATGGTGCAAGCTCTGGTCAGCAATGGTCCACTTTACACATGGCCCACCCTCTGTGGGGTCGTGAGAAACCGGATGCATCTGGTTTTCAGGAGAAATGGAAAGAGAGCCTGTGATGCGACTTCCACTTGTGGACGTTAACAAGGTGACACTCCATCCTAACTTCTCCTCCACATTTACTGGATTGGATCAACAGTACAGAAGAAAACCTCCCCCGACATTGTTTTTCTTCTAGTCAGGTCCAGAAAGAAATGCCGTTCCGGCTACGTTAGGTTACACATAGCCCAGATACTGGAGCTGAAATACACATAGCCCAGATACTGGAGCTGAAATACACATAGCCCAGATACTGGAGCTGAAATACACATAGCCCAGATACTGGAGCTGAAATACACATAGCCCAGATACTGGAGCTGAAATACACATAGCCCAGATACTGGAGCTGAAATACACATAGCCCAGATACTGGAGCTGAAATACACATAGCCGAGATACTGGAGCTGAAATACACATAGCACAGATACTGGAGCTGAAATACACATAGCCCAGATACTGGAGCTGAAATGCTAGACATGCGAAATACAGAACGCTAGCAAGCTGGGCTACACCACCCCCTCTCCCCTGTTGCCATTCATCTAGAATGACCTTGGACCTATTGGTGTATGAGTAGGAGAGTTAACCCTTTACGAACACACACCTTACAGCAAGTAATCATAGGGCCGGTATATAGGACTATCAAATCCAAATCTAATTTTATTTGTCACATACACATGGTTAGCAGATGTTAATGCGAGTGTAGCGAAATGCTTGTGCTTCTAGTTCCGACAATGCAGTAATAACCAACAAGTAATCTAACTAACAATTCTAAAACTACTGTCTTATACACGCAAGTGTAAGGTGATAAAGAATATGTACATAAAGATATATGAATGAGTGATGGTACAGAGCAGCATAGGCAAGATACAGTAGATGGTATCGAGTACAGTATATACATATGAGATGAGTATGTAAACAAAGTGGCATAGTTAAAGTGGCTAGTGATACATGTTTTACATAAAGATGCAGTAGATGATATAGAGTACAGTATATACGTATACATATGAGATGAATAATGTAGGGTATGTAAACATTATATTAGGTAGCATTGTTTAAAGTGGCTAGTGATATATTTTACATCATTTCCCATCAATTCCCATTATTAAAGTGGCTGGAGTTGAGTCAGTGTGTTGGCAGCAGCCACTCAATGTTAGTGGTTGCTGTTTAAAAGTCTGATGGCCTTGAGATAGAAGCATTTTTTCAGTCTCTCGGTCCCAGCTTTGATGCACTTGTACTAACCTCGCCTTCTGGATGATAGCGGGGTGAACAGGCAGTGGCTCGGGTGGTTGTTGTCCTTGATGATCTTTATGGCCTTCCTGTAACATGGGGTGGTGTAGGTGTCCTGGAGGGCAGGTAGTTTGCCCCCGGTGATGCGTTGTGCAGACCTCACTACCCTCTGGAGAGCCTTACGGTTGTGGGCGGAGCAGTTGCCGTACCAGGCGGTGATACAGCCCGCCAGGATGCTCTCGATTATGCAACTGTAGAAGTTTGTGAGTGCTTTTAGTGACAAGCCAAATTTCTTCAGCCTCCTGAGGTTGAAGAGGTGCTGCTGCGCCTTCTTCACGATGCTGTCTGTGTGGGTGGACCAATTCAGTTTGTCTGTGATGTGTATGCCGAGGAACTTAAAACTTGCTACCCTCTCCACTACTGTTCCATCGATGTGGATAGGGGGGTGTTCCCTCTGCTGTTTCCTGAAGTCCACAATCATCTCCTTAGTTTTGTTGACGTTGAGTGTGAGGTTATTTTCCTGACACCACACTCCGAGGGCCCTCACCTCCTCCCTGTAGGCCGTCTCGTCGTTGTTGGTAATCAAGCCTACCACTGTTGTGTCATCAGTAAACTTTATGATTGAGTTGGAGGCGTGCGTGGCCACGCAGTCGTGGGTGAACAGGGAGTACAGGAGAGGGCTCCGAACGCACCCTTGTGGGGCCCCAGTGTTGAGGATCAGCGGGGTAGAGATGTTGTTGCCTACCCTCACCATCTGGGGGCAGCCCGTCAGGAAATCCAGTACCCAGTTGCACAGGGCGGGGTCGAGACCCAGGGTCTCGAGCTTGATGACGAGTTTGGAGGGTACTATGGTGTTAAATGCCGAGCTGTAGTCGATGAACAGCATTCTCACATAGGTATTCCTCTTGTCCAGATGGGTTAGGGCAGTGTGCAGTGTGGTTGAGATTGCATCGTCTGTGGACCTATTTGGGCGGTAAGCAAATTGGAGTGGGTCTAGGGTGTCAGGTAGGGTGGAGGTGATATGGTCCTTGACTCGTCTCTCAAAGCACTTCATGACGACGGAAGTGAGGGCAACGTGGTGATAGTCGTTTAGCTCAGTTACCTTAGCTTTCTTGGGAACAGGAACAATGGTGGCCCTCTTGAAGCATGTGGGAACAGCAGACTGAGATAGGGATTGATTGAATATGTCCGTAAACACACCAGCCAGCTGGTCTGCGCATGCTCTGAGGGTGCGGCTGGGGATGCCATCTGGGCCTGCAGCCTTGCGAGGGTTAACACGTTTAAATGTTTTACTCACCTCGGCTGCAGTGAAGGAGAGTCTGCATGTTTTCATTGCAGGCCGTGTCAGTGGCACTGTATTGTCCTCAAAGCAGGCAAAAACGTTATTTAGTCTGCCTGGGAACAAGACATCCTGGTCTGTGACTGGGCTGGTTTTCTTTTTGTAGTCCGTGATTGACTGTCGACCCTGCCACATACCTCTTGTGTCTGAGCCGTTGAATTGAGATTCTACTTTGTCTCTATACTGACGCTTAGCTTGTTTGATTGCCTTGCAGAGGGAATAGCTGCACTGTCTGTATTCGGTCATGTTTCCAGTCACCTAGCCCTGATTAAAAGCAGTGGTTCGCGCTTTCAGTTTCACACGAATGCTGCCATCAATCCACGGTTTCTGGTTTGGGAATGTTTTAATCGTTGCTATGGGAACGACATCTTCAACGCACGTTCTAAAGGACTCGCACACCGAATCAGCGTATTTGTCAATGTTGTTGTCTGACGCAATACGAAACATATCCCAGTCCACGTGATGGAAGCAGTCTTGGAGTGTGGAATCCGCTTGGTCGGACCAGCGTTGGACAGACCTCAGCGTGGGAGATCTTGTTTTAGTTTCTGTCTGTAGGCAGGGATCAACGAAATGGAGTCGTGGTCAGCTTTTCCGAAAGGAGGGCGGGGCAGGGCCTTATATGCGTCGCGGAAGTTAGAATAACAATGATCCAAGGTTTTGCCAGCCCTGGTTGCGCAATCGATATGCTGATACAATTTAGGGAGTCTTGTTTTCAGATTAGCCTTGTTAAAATCCCCAGCTACAATGAATGCAGCCTCAGGATGTATGGATTCCAGTTTGCAAAGAGTCAAATAACGTTCGTTCAGAGCCATCGATGTGTCTGCTTGGGGGGGAATATATACGGCTGTGATTATAATCGAAGAGAATTCTCTTGGTAATAATGCGGTCGACATTTGATTGTGAGGAATTCTAAATCAGGTGAACAGAAGGATTTGAGTTCCTGTATGTTTCTGTGATCACACCACGTCTCGTTAGCCATAAAGCATACGCCCCCGCCCCTCTTCTTACCAGAAAGATGTTTGTTTCTGTCGGCGCGATGCGTGGAGAAACCCGCTGGCTGCACCGACTCTGATAGCGTCTCTCCAGTGAGCCATGTTTCCGAGAAGAAAATAACGTTACAGTCTCTGATGTCCCTCTGGAATGCTACCCTTGCTCGGATTTCATCAACCTTGTTGTCAAGAGACTGGACGTTGGCGAGAAGAATGCTAGGGAGTGGTGCATGATGTGCCCGTCTCCGGAGTCTGACCAGAAGACCGCCTCGTTTCCCTCTTTTACGGAGTCGTTTTTTTGGGTCGCCGGCTGGGATCCATTCCGTTGTCCTGGGTGAAAAGCAGAACACAGGATCCGCTTTGCGAAAGTCATATTCTTGGTCGTACTGATGGTGAGTTGACGCTGCTCTTATATTCAGTAGTTCTTCTCGACTGTATGTAATGAAACCTAAGATGACTCATTGCGAGCTCACAGAACAGAGCTCCGGGCAGCCGAGCGGAAATGGAGGAAAACCCGCCTCCCTGCGGACCTGGCATCCTTTCACTCCCTCCTCTCTACATTTTCCTCCTCTGTCTCTGCTGCTAAAGCCACTTTCTACCACTCTAAATTCCAAGCATCTGCCTCTAACCCTAGGAAGCTCTTTGCCACCTTCTCCTCCCTTCTGAATCCTCCTCCCCTCCCCCCCCCCTCCTCCCTCTCTGCAGATGACTTCGTCAACCATTTTGAAAAGAAGGTCGACGACATCCGATCCTCGTTTGCTAAGTCAAACGACACCGCTGGTTCTGCTCACACTGCCCTACCCTGTGCTCTGACCTCTTTCTCCCCTCTCTCTCCAGATGAAATCTCGCTTCTTGTGACGGCCGGCCGCCCAACAACCTGCCCGCTCGACCCTATCCCCTCCTCTCTCCTCCAGACCATTTCCGGGGACCTTCTCCCTTACCTCACCTCGCTCATCAACTCATCCCTGACCGCTGGCTACGTCCCTTCCGTCTTCAAGAGAGCGAGAGTTGCACCCCTTCTGAAGAAACCTACACTCGATCCCTCCGATGTCAACAACTACAGACCAGTATCCCTTCTTTCTTTTCTCTCCAAAACTCTTGAACGTGCCGTCCTTGGCCAGCTCTCCCTCTATCTCTCTCAGAATGACCTTCTTGATCCAAATCAGTCAGGTTTCAAGACTAGTCATTCAACTGAGACTGCTCTTCTCTGCATCACGGAGGCGCTCCGCACTGCTAAAGCTAACTCTCTCTCCTCTGCTCTCATCCTTCTAGACCTATCGGCTGCCTTCGATACTGTGAACCATCAGATCCTCCTCTCCACCCTCTCCGAGTTGGGCATCTCCGGCGCGGCCCACGCTTGGATTGCGTCCTACCTGACAGGTCGCTCCTACCAGGTGGCGTGGCGAGAATCTGTCTCCTCGCCACGCGCTCTCACCACTGGTGTCCCCCAGGGCTCTGTTCTAGGCCCTCTCCTATTCTCGCTATACACCAAGTCACTTGGCTCTGTCATAACCTCACATGGTCTCTCCTATCATTGCTATGCAGACGACACACAATTAATCTTCTCCTTTCCCCCTTCTGATGACCAGGTGGCGAATCGCATCTCTGCATGTCTGGCAGACATATCAGTGTGGATGACGGATCACCACCTCAAGCTGAACCTCGGCAAGACGGAGCTGCTCTTCCTCCCGGGGAAGGACTGCCCGTTCCATGATCTCGCCATCACGGTTGACAACTCCATTGTGTCCTCCTCCCAGAGCGCTAAGAACCTTGGCGTGATCCTGGACAACACCCTGTCGTTCTCAACCAACATCATGGCGGTGGCCCGTTCCTGTAGGTTCATGCTCTACAACATCCGCAGAGTACGACCCTGCCTCACCCAGGAAGCGGCGCAGGTCCTAATCCAGGCACTTGTCATCTCCCGTCTGGATTACTGCAACTCGCTGTTGGCTGGGCTCCCTGCCTGTGCCATTAAACCCCTACAACTCATCCAGAACGCCGCAGCCCGTCTGGTGTTCAACCTTCCCAAGTTCTCTCACGTCACCCCGCTCCTCCGCTCTCTCCACTGGCTTCCAGTTGAAGCTCGCATCCGCTACAAGACCATGGTGCTTGCCTACGGAGCTGTGAGGGGAACGGCACCGCAGTACCTCTAGGCTCTGATCAGGCCCTACACCCAAGCAAGGGCACTGCGTTCATCCTCCTCTGGCCTGCTCGCCTCCCTACCATTGAGGAAGTACAGTTCCCGCTCAGCCCAGTCAAAACTGTTCGCTGCTCTGGCCCCCCAATGGTGGAACAAACTCCCTCACGACGCCAGGACAGCGGAGTCAATCACCACCTTCCGGAGACACCTGAAACCCCACCTCTTCAAGGAATACCTAGGATAGGATAAGTAATCCTTCTCACCCCCCCCCCCTTAATGACTTAGATGCACTATTGTAAAGTGGCTGTTCCACTGGATGTCAGAAGGTGAATTCACCAATTTGTAAGTCGCTCTGGATAAGAGCGTCTGCTAAATGACTTAAATGTAAATGTAAATGACCTGGGGTACTAATGTAAGAAATAACACATAAAAAAAATTTAAAAAAATGCATAGTTTCCTAGGAACGCGAAGCGAGGCGGCCATCTCTGTCGGCGCCGACTATGGGCAGAGGGTTAGAGGAGAGAGAGGGTTGGAGGAGAGAGAGAGGGTTGGAGGAGAGAGAGAGGGTTGGAGAGAGAGAGAGGGTTGGAGGAGAGAGAGAGAGGGTTGGAGGAGAGAGGGTTGGGGGGAGAGAGGGTTGGAAGAGATAGAGGGTTGGGGAGAGAGAGGGCTGAGGGGAGAGAGGGCTAGGGGAAAGAGAGGGCTGGGGGAGAGAGACGGTTGGGGAGAGAGAGGGCTGGGGAGAGAGAAGGTTGGAGGAGAGACAGGTTTGGGAGATGGGGTTTGAGGGTTCACAACCTTCCAGTCTCAATGAGATCCAGACTGAGACAGAGGGCAGGCAAGGGGGCTGTTCCTCTGACCTTCACCCATACACAGCACACTTCACTGCAAAAGTGTGTGTGTGTGTGTGTCTCAACTGTGTAAAGTGCTGTTACAGTTTATTTAAACCAGCACCAGGGTGAAACCAGTTGAGCCACCAGTCAGCTGTGGTCTGTGACCTAGAAGGTGGGGTTAGGTCAGGGGAAACTGACTCTGCTTTGTGCAAAACTACACAGGAGAAACACATCACTGTAAAATGAGACGACCAGCTACGAGTCAGACTGGGAAACTAGTGGAAACACAAACCAACTTCATCAAACAGTTATCAAGTGAAAACGCCAACCAACGCTGTTCAGAAATAGTTGATATTGGAGTGTCAAATCAGAAACAGCTCTTTGGTGTGCGGTGTTAAAAGTGTTAGTCAGACAGCTCTTTGGTGTGCGGTGTTAAAAGTGTTAGTCAGACAGCTCTTTGGTGTGCAGTGTTAAAAGTGTTAGTCAGACAGCTCTTTGGTGTGCGGTGTTAAAAGTGTTAGTCAGACAGCTCTTTGGTGTGCAGTGTTAAAAGTGTTAGTCAGACAGCTCTTTGGTGTGCAGTGTTAAAAGTGTTAGTCAGACAGCTCTTTGGTGTGCAGTGTTAAAAGTGTTAGTCAGACAGCTCTTTGGTGTGCAGTGTTAAAAGTGTTAGTCAGACAGCTCTTTGGTGTGCGGTGTTAAAAGTGTTAGTCAGACAGCTCTTTGGTGTGCGGTGTTAAAAGTGTTAGTCAGACAGCTCTTTGGTGTGCGGTGTTAAAAGTGTTAGTCAGACAGCTCTCTTGACTCCCTGACCTCTTGTCTTTGGCAGGCTGGGATGAATCTCACCGCCTGACGTCTGGGGACTGCCATGACTTACAATGGTGAATAATGCAATGCACTAAGGGGGAGACACAGATTGGTGTGTGTGTAAGTAATAAAGTGAGGGAGAATGAGAGAGAGAGACAGAGAGAGACAGAGAGAGACAGAGAGAGAGACAGAGAGAGACAGAGAGAGAGAGAGAGAGAGAGAGAGACAGAGAGAGACAGAGAGAGACAGCGAGAGACACAGAGAGAGAGACAATTATCAAGTACTCGCAAAAAAAATCTAAATTGAGAACATCAAATGCATGTACATTTATGTTAATTAGCCAAACACCAGCCATGACATTTTTTCAACTATTAAAACCAAGGTTTCCAATATCATACTTGAGTCAACAATGAAAATAAGTGCAATTTGAAATGTATTTATTGAACATGACAAGGTAGGAGTAACATAACGAACACAAATGTAACAAAATGTCACATGAGGAGATGCATATATTAGGGGTGTAATGGTCCATGTATTCGTACCGAACTGTTTGGTAAAGGGACCTCGGTACGGTCTGCACTGTGAACCCGAATGAAATCATAAACAAATATTTGCAAATATCAAAAAGACGCAAAAAACTAAACTTAAGAACTGGAAGCATAGAAATAGTGCACACAGATCTTTGGACCCCTGAAGACCTCTTTTTGTGAGGCCCAACATAACAATCCATGTCACAACAGATAATGATAGGAACATTGTGAATGCCATCACAGAAGCTGGACTTGGGCCACAAATAGGGTGCTTTGCAGTTTTTGCATCTTTTGCCAAATAACCAAAAATGAACTACAGTAACTGCTGGCAAGCGAATCGTGAATCCAAAGCCACAATACTGTACGTACCAAACTGTGTGTTTGGTGAACCGTTACATCCCTGGCACATATGTGCAAAATATCATGGCTGTAGCTCAAATGGGACAGGAGATACACTACATGACCCAAAGTATTGGACATCTAATTCCAAAATGATGGCATTAATATGGAGTTGGTCCACACTTTACTGCTATAACAGCCTCAACTCTTCTGGGAAGGCTTTCCACTTGATGTTGAAACATTGCTGCGGGGACTTGCTTCCATTCAGCCACAAGAGAATTCTAATTTATCCCAAATGTATTTGATGGGGTTCAGGTCAGGGATCTGTGCAGGCCAGTCAAGTTATTGGACCACAGAGGATCATTAGCTTCTTAAAAATGGGAATTGTTTTAAATCGCATAGCCTACAGTCAGAAGGGCCCGCAATTTGGGCAGCGTACGCGGCAAATACCAAATAGATGATTGTTAAGTTGCTACTGTCAGTGAAAAGCTGAGAGACCCAGCCAGGCATATCGTGATATTAGAAAATACAATTGCAGAAAAACTGTTCGGAAAGCAAATGGCTATTGATGTAAAGAGATGACAATGAAAAGACTCCAATCTGTCTTTTAGATATCACAATTCTTAACCTATAATTGAGCAAACATTTTATTGGCACCAGCGGAGAACATCTGCCATATCTCCAGGAAGCTTTGCATATTCACTGTCTTTCTCATTGATGTAACGGTTTTCATGCGGTGAAGGAGAGTCGGACCAAAATGCAGCGTGTAGATTGCGATCCATGTTTAATGAAAAAAACGTAAAACACGAATCAATACAAATACTACAAAAACAAAAAGAACGTAACGAAAACCGAAACAGCCTATACTAGTGCAAACTAATATAGAGACAGGAACAAGGACACTAAGGACAATCACCCACGAAACACACAAAGAATATGGCTGCCTAAATATGGTTCCCAATCAGAGACAACGATAATCACCTGACTCTGATTGAGAAGCGCCTCAGGCAGCCATAGACTAACGCTAGACATCCCACAAAACCCCAAGACAAAAACACACCACAATAACCCATGTTACACCCTGGCCTGACCGAATAAATGAAGAATAAACATAATATATTTCGACCAGGGCGTGACAATTGAGTCAGTGTCACTTTTGTTTGTTTTGGGACAATCATTTACTCCTCATATCGTATTGTGTCTCACCCATTTCGTAGGCCGGTTATATGGATTAGACAACGTTGTTTTTATTGACCTGTTAGTCAGTGTCAGTGGAGTAGGCGACCTTGTAATTTCTGAAGTATTCAAAAAAAAATTGTACCGGCAACAAAATCACCAACTCAGTCTTGAAGTTGGATTTGACTTGTTGCATTGAAATGGACTGTTATTTTATTGATTTAATGCCAATTTCCACAGTATGCAGAAATGTTTCTCTGTTCAAGCCAGGAAAGATAGTGTACATTTTAGTGAAGTTCAATCTTGTCCATCTCTGCGTGGGCTGCGCGTTACTGTGCGTTACTGTTCCAGGAACTGCATGCACACAGCTTAGAGAGAGATGTTGGTGAGGAGGCTATAAATCATATGCTGGGGTTAGAGTTGCAGTCACTCTCTCTATCTCTCAGGGCTGGCTCGTTTTTTTCCTGGTCAGGTCACAAGGTCAGGGAAGCGCCAAGGCCCTAATCATGGCTAATAATATGGCTGGGTGGTAAATTGTAAAAAAATATTCTAGCACAAGTCAACAACTTCGGGAGGGCAAGCCAAATAGATCCGACTATCCCCTAGTTGCGAAAGTACGAACTGTGTGCGTAACCTGTGCTTCATCCAGCCTCCATAACCACCATGCTGCCGATTATGGATGAAGACCGTCATGAACAGAAATAACCAGAAATAACCATTGTTTTAATATTTGTCTTTTTTTGTAGAATGAACAACTGACTTGGGACGACCGAGCATTCGTGTGGTTGAGTTCATTTACGTGGTAACATGGACTCTTTACAACATGATGAAACTTTGTTGCTTCTTGCTGAAAAACAAAACAAGCTGTTGTAACAAAAGAGTCCTTGGTTGCCTAGGCAATGCCCCCCTTCCAGCAGCAGCAGCAGCACATGCAGTCAGGGGTGGAGGAGAGGAGAAAACGTGCGTATTTTGGCAGACCAATAACCGGCATCCAAAATGCCATGACCGTCATGGCCCTAGTGGCAATCTGTCACAGCGTTGACATAGATAAACCAGGGACACTATTTCCATTCACTTCAACAACTGCATCAGAGTCAATACCTGCAGGAGCAGAGATAAGAAAACATTTTCACAACGAACCAGCCAAAAAGCTGGCCCAACCATTCCACTGGACCTCTTTTTGTTCATTCACACTTTCTTTACATATTTTTATCAGCTGTATCTGTGTGTGTGTTTGTGTACACCTACTGAGTCCTTCCTCTCCTCTGTGCAGAGAGGCTTGTTAGCAGGACACAGTAACCCAGCGATACAACCATGAACCGAACTGAACACTTTTACACAACTGTGTTTGACACACGGCCCTAGCAGAAAACCCCAACTGTGACAGCTGGTAGGGGAGGTGGCAGAGGAGAAACCAGGCCAATTCCACACTACACTATGAAAACACACACATAGAGAGATAGAGCTTCCATCCCCCTTATAGACAGCTTCTCCAACCTATCAATGGTTCTAAAACATTTTGAATAAAAACGCTCTGCCTGCAGCCGTTCCCAGACCTCATCTGTTGTGTAGCAGTGTTATCTAGCAGAGCGCTGACGGGTCATGTCCCTGGACAGACACAGCTCTCTCTCTCTCTCTCTCTGACTGCTGCCTGTGTGTGTGTGTGTGTGTGTGTGTGTGTGTGTGTGTGTGTGTGTGTGTGTGTGTGTGTGTGTGTGTGTGTGTGTGTGTGTGTGTGTGTGTGTGTGTGTGTGTGTGTGTGTGTGTGTGTGTGTGTGTGCGTGTGTGTGTGCGTGTGTGTGTGTCACAGCAACAGAGAAAACAGCCTTGAGCCCCTCTCGCTGAGAGAAAAACATGTCAACATACACACACTGGTCTGTCTAGCCACTCAGACACACTGGTCTGTCTGGCCACTCATACACACTGGTCTGTCTAGCCACTCAGACACACTGGTCTGTCTAGCCACTCAGACACACTGGTCTGTCTAGCCACTCAGACACACTGGTCTGTCTAGCCACTCAGACACACTGGTCTGTCTAGCCACTCAGACACACTGGTCTGTCTAGCAACTCATAGTGCACTGGTCTGTCTAGCCACACAGAGTGCACTGGTCTGTCTAGCCACTCAAACACACTGGTCTGTCTAGCCACTCAAACACACTGGTCTGTCTAGCCACTCAAACACACTGGTCTGTCTAGCCACTCAAACACACTGGTCTGTCTAGCCACTCAGACACACTGGTCTGTCTAGCCACTCAGACACACTGGTCTGTCTAGCCACTCAGACACACTGGTCTGTCTAGCCACTCAGACACACTGGTCTCAGACACACTGGTCTGTCTAGCCACTCAGACACACTGGTCTGTCTAGCCACTCAACACACTGGTCTGTCTAGCCACTCAGACACACTGGTCTGTCTAGCCACTCAGAGCGCACTGGTCTGTCTAGCCACACAGACACACTGGTCTGTCTAGCCACTCAGACACACTGGTCTGTCTAGCCACTCAGAGCGCACTGGTCTGTCTAGCCACTCAGACACACTGGTCTGTCTAGCCACTCAGACACACTGGTCTGTCTAGCCACTCAGACACACTGGTCTGTCTAGCCACTCAGACACACTGGTCTGTCTAGCCACTCAGAGTGCACTGGTCTGTCTAGCCACTCAGACTGCACGCCTGGCTTACTGATACCGGGATGAAACAGAGAAAAGAGATATTAGAAAAATGTAAAGTAAAGTGTTAACCCTTTTACCTGAATATGAGACAAGGATTAAGTTGCAGGAGTCAATTTCACTTGGACATTATACTGATTTACAGATTATAAGGGGGGTGGGGGTCTGTGGGGGTCGATAATTCCATAACCTTTCAAGTCCAATCCAAGGAACCAATCTTTATGAACACAATATCCTCTAGTATGAAAGACCACACGCTCAACAAAGTGAAACATGGGTAATTTTTTGTAGCGTTGAATGAGTGATCTGCTTGGATCTCAATGTTAAGGCAAAGACCACATTTAGTGTGGTTGGACATGGTGAGCAAGGCAGTGATACAAGGCATTGATATCATGTGCACTGATTTGTGTATGGATTAATATAGCGATTGGTTCATAAGCTCATGGTCTCACTATTACAGTGAGAGCAGTTTTGGTTTCGGTTTATCAGTCAACAGCAACATGGCCATCATATCTTCCATTCTCACCCACATGATTGGGCAATCTTGACCTTATTCTAAAACTTTAACCAATTAAGGCATTTACTTTAAGGCATTTATTTTAGATCTTGAGAATCAGAACTATTCTGAAACACTGGAATGCTTACTAAGAATCCAACAGCGGTCATCTGACCAAGCCTCCCCACGACATTTATGCCCAAACCGCGGGATGGTTTGAACCACCATAAGGTCAGAGTCAATTCCATTTCAACTCGAGTTTATTCAGAACTTGGGTTTGGATTTTTATGTGGAAACATCCAATTCTTAGAGCAATTTTCAATTTCAGAAATTCTATGCCCCATTCAATGACTGTTTCATCTGGACCAGGACTGGTATTGACCCATCTCTGGTTGAAGCAGCAACCATGCCACTGGTAATAACCACGTAATAACCATATTGTTATCGATGCAGTACTTGGTAACATCAATGTTATAGAGTTGCACAGTATACCAAAACTTCAGTACTTTTCGATACAACAGTTAGGTACTATAATTTTTGTTACGTTCGGTACTTCTGTCAAATGTGTCTTACGTGATTGAGAGGATCAAGTCTGTATCAGCATAGCCCCTTTATAGCGCCAAGAGCAAAGAGCCTGCTCCACTTAGTCATTCATTGCTAGAGTTGTCTGAGCTACATTAGCTCCCCAGTCCCCACTCCTGCTCCACTTAGCCTGCACCGGGAGTCTGGGCTGCATCATGTTATCTCCTCACTCCTGCTCCACTTAGCCTGCACTGGGAGTCTGGGCTGCATCATGTTATCTCCTCACTCCTGCTCCACTTAGCCTGCACTGGGAGTCTGGGCTGCATCATGTTATCTCCTCACTCCTGCTCCACTTAGCATGTTATCTCCTCACTCCTGCTCCACTTAGCCTGCACTGGGAGTCTGGGCTGCATCATGTTATCTCCTCACTCCTGCTCCACTTAGCCTGCACTGGGAGTCTGGGCTGCATCATGTTATCTCCTCACTCCTGCTCCACTTAGCCTGCACTGGGAGTCTGGGCTGCATCATGTTATCTCCTCACTCCTGCTCCACTTAGCCTGCACTGGGAGTCTGGGCTGCATCATGTTATCTCCTCACTCCTGCTCCACTTAGCCTGCACTGGGAGTCTGGGCTGCATCATGTTATCTCCTCACTCACGCGGCACAGAAGTTAACACACCTGAATAATACGACCCAGCATGTAGAAATGTTGAAACTGTCCATACAGGCTAGACACTTTTACCATGCAAGACAATACCGGTAGCTTCCAGCTTTAATTTTAGGCTAACTTTCCTTGCTAGCTTACAGCTGAATTCACAATCCTACTACTTTGTTTGTGATAATATGCAAATCATAACACAAAATATGCTAATTTAAGAGCTGGCAGGCACCAAAAATGTTACTAACTCACATTGTCTCCCATGCCACCGAAACAACATTCACTTCTTCGTCTTCCTTTACCTCACGTCTGGTTTCCACTAGATTCCCGAGTCACAAAGTCAGATTCCACAGCCACATTCTGCCTTGCAAATTAAGCAAATAATGTCATTCATTTCTTAAAGAGACAGTGCACACTATTCGAAAAGAACAGAATGCTTCTTCCATGCAAATGTTGTTAATAAGTACAATAAAAGAATACAGTGTGTTCTCTGAGCAGTTTCCAATAAAAAAATACAGTATATTCTCTGAGCAGTTTCCAATAAAAGAATACAGTGTGTTCTCTGAGCAGTTTCCAATAAAAGAATACAGTATGTTCTCTGAGCAGTTTCCAATAAAAGAATACAGTATGTTCTCTGAGCAGTTTCCAATAAAAGAATACAGTATGTTCTCTGAGCAGTTTCCAATAAAAGAATACAGTATGTTCTCTGAGCAGTTTCCAATAAAAGAATAAAGTATGTTCTCTGAGCAGTTTCCAATAAAAGAATACAGTATGTTCTCTGAGCAGTTTCCAATAAAAGAATACAGTATGTTCTCTGAGCAGTTTCCAATAAAAGAATACAGTATGTTCTCTGAGCAGTTTCCAATAAAAGAATACAGTATGTTCTCTGAGCAGTTTCCAATAAAATAATACAGTATGTTCTCTGAGCAGTTTCCAATAAAAGAATACAGTATGTTCTCTGAGCAGTTTCCAATAAAATAAGTCCTAAAGTTTATCTGTCTGGATCAAGTGTCATTTTGTGACTTTGGCTAATATATATTTTTTTGTGGTATTGTTTTGGTAATAAGTATCGTGATGGTATCGAGTATTGTAATATTAAACCTGGTATCGGTATCGAATGAAAAAAGCTGGTATTGTGAGAACACTACTATGTTATTAGCCATGTGGTCCCTACCTGCGTCGGGGGACAGGTATGTGGGAGGAGGGGTGGGGATTTCTCTCCTCAGGTGGCACTTGATGTCCGGTTTCCTGGAAACCATCGGGCACCAGCGGATTCCTCGCTTTCGAGTGCATGTGTCTGTCCGGCTTCTGCCCGTTCAGGATCAGGCAGTGAGCGGGACTGCCGTTAGTAAGGACTCCAGTCAGACCACTGTTCCTCTCTGCCTCGCCACCACAACCCATCTGAAGGATGAAGAACATTACACACACAGCTGAGAAATGGTTGCAGTCTCAGAACTGTTATGTTGGTGCTTTTTAGTCCACATTTTATATTTATTTATTTTTATTTCACCTTTACTTAACCAGGTAGGCCAGTTGAGAACAAGTTCTCATTTACAACTGTGACCTGGCCAAGATAAAGCAAAGCACTGCGACAAAAACAACAACAGAGTTACACATAAACAAACATACAGTCAATAACACAATAGAAAAATCTATGTACAGTGTGTGAAAATGTAGAAGATTAGGGAGGTAATGCAATAAATAGGCTATGGGGGCAAAATAATTACAATATAGCATTAACACTGGAGCGACAGATGTGCAGATGATGATGCGCAAGTAGAGAATAGAGATACTGGGGTGCAAAAGAGCAAGAGAATAAATAACAATATGGGGATGAGGTAGTTAGTCGGGTGTGCTATTTACAGATTGGCTGTGTACAGGTACATTGATCGTAAGCTGCTGTGACAGCTGATGCTTAAAGTTAGAGAGGGTGATAATTCCTCAGCTTCAGTGATTTTTGCAATTCATTCCAGTCATTGGCAGCAGAGAACTGGAAGAATGGCGGCCAAAGGAGGAATTGGAATTGGTGACCAGTGAAAAATACCTGCTGGAGCGCATGCTACGGGTGGGTGCTACTATAGTGACCAGTGAGCTGAGATAAGGTGGGGCTTTACCAAGCAAAGACTTGTAGATGACCTGTAGCCAGTGGGTTTGTAGCAAGGGCCAGCCAATGAGAGCATACAGGTCACAATGGTGGGTAGTATATGGGGTTTTGGTGAAAAAACAGATGGCACTGCGATAGACTACATCCAGTTTGCTGAGTAGAGTGTTGGAGGCTATTTTGTAAATGACATCGCCGAAGTGAAGGATCGGTAGAATAGTCAATTTTATGATGGTACGTTTGGCAGCATGAGTGAAGGAGGCTTTGTTGCGAAATAGGAAGCCGATTCTAGATTTAATTTTGGATTGGAGATGGAGAGTCTGGAACGAGAGTTTACAGTCTAACCAGACACCTAGGTATTTGTACCTGTCCACATATTCTAAGTCAGAACCGTCCAGAGATGTGATGCTAGTCAGGCGGGCAGGTGCGGCAGCAATCGGTTGAAGAGCATGCATTTAGTTTTAAAAGCATTTAAAAGCAGTTGGAGGCCATGGAAGGAGAGTTATATGGCATTGAAACTCGTTTGCAGGTTTGTTAACACAGTGTCCAAAGAAGGGCCAGATGTATACAGAATGGTGTCGTCTGCGTAGAGGTGGATCAGACAATCACCAGCAGCAAGAGCAACATCATTGATATATACATAGAAAAGAGTCAGCCAGAGAATTGAACCCTGTGGCAGCCTTATAGAGACTATCGGTGGTGACAGTGTTTCCTCGCCTCAGTGCAGTGGGCAGCTTGGAGGAGGTGCACTTATTCTCCATGGACTTTACAGTGTCCCAAAACTTTTTGGAATTACTGCTACATGATGCAAATTTCTGTTTGAAAAATCCAGTCTTAGCTTTCCTAACTGACTATGTATTTTGGTTCCTGACTTCCCTGAAAAGTTGCATATCGTGGTGACTATCCGATGCTAATGCAGAACACCACAGGATGTTTTTGTGCTGTTCAAGGGCAGTCAGGTATGTAGTGAACCAAGGGCTATATCTGTTCTTAGTTCTACATTTTTTGAATGGGGCATGCTTATTTAAGATGGTGAGGAAAGCACTTTAAAGAAAAACCAGGCATCCTCTACTGACTGGATGAGGTCAATATCCTTCCAGGATACCCGTGTGAGGTCGGTTAGAAAGGCCAGCTCGCTGAAGTATTTTAGGGAGCGTTTGACAGTGACAGTTACGGACACAGGCAATGAGACAGTGATCACTGAGATCCTGGTTAAAGACAGCAGAGGTGTGTACCTGGTAGGTTCCTTGATAATTTGTGCCAGATTGAGGACATCTAGCTTAGATTGTAGGACGGCATATCCCAGTTTAAGTCACCTAACAGTACGAACTCTGAAGATAGATGGAGGGGACAATCAATTCACATATGGTGTCCAGGGCACAGCTGGGGGCTGAGGAGGGTCTATAACAAGCGGCCACAGTGAGAGACTTGTTTCTGGAAAGGTGGATTTTTAAAAGATGTTTAAAATACCTGGATAGTATGACAGAACTCTGCAGGCTATCTCTGCAGTAGGTTGCAACTCCACTCCCTTTGTCAGTTCTATCTTGTCGGAAAATGTTGTAGTTGGGGATGAATTTTCAGGATTTTTGGTGGCCTTCCTAAACCAGGATTCAGACACAGCTAGGACATCAGGGTTGGCGGAGTGTGCTAAAGCAGTGAATAAAACAAACTTAGGGAGGAGGCTTCTGATGTTAACATGCATGAAACCAAGGCTTTTACAGTTACAGAAGTCAACAAATGAGAGCGCCTGGGGAATGGGAGTGGGGCTGCAGGGCCTGGGTTAACCTCTACATCACCAGAGGAACAAAGGAGGAGTAGGATAATGGTACGGCTAAAGGCTATAAGACCTGGTCGTCTAGTGCATTCGGAACAGAGATTAAAAGGAGCAGATTTCTGGGCGTGGAAGAATAGATTCAAGGCATAATTTACAGACAAGGGTATGGTAGGATGTGAGTACAGTGGAGGTAAACCTAGGCATTGAGTGACAATGAGAGAGGTTTTCTCTCTAGAGGCACCAGTTAACCCAGATGAGGTCACCGCATGTGTGGGGGCTAAGGCATATTGGGCAGGGCTGGGGGGTCTACAGTGAAATAAGGCAATAATCGCTAAGCAAAACAGCAATAGACAGGGCATATTGACATTAGGGAGAGGCATGTGTAGCAGAGTGATCATAGGGTCCATTGAGTAGCAATAGATGAGTCAGGGAGACGATTCAGTAGTTGCTACTACGCTTGGTGAGCTGGAGACAGGGCGATTCAGACAGCTAGCGGGCCAGGGCTAGCAGATGGGCCTTTGGCGATGTCGCAACAGAAGAGCCTGTTGGATCCACCTCGGACGATTACGTCGGCAGACCAGTCGTGATGGATCGGCGGGGCTCCGTGTCGGCAGTAAATGGTCTAGGCCCTTTGGCAAAATAGGTATTGTAGCACAAGAATTAGCTGGTGGACCTCTTCGGGCAAGCCGGGACATGGGCCTAGCTCGAGGCTAGCTCAAGGCTAACTGGTGCTTGCTTCAGGACAGAGACATTAGCCAGGAGTAGCCACTCGGATTGCAGCTAGCTAGCTGCGATGATCCGGTGTAAAGGTTCAGAGCTTGCGGTAGGAATCCGGAGATATGGTAGAGAAAAAGCAGTCCGATATGCTCTGGGTTGATATCGCTCTGTGCAGACTGGCAGGTATTGACTGAGCTGGGGCTGGCTGGTGTCCGAGTTAACGGTGAAGATCGCTAGCAGTGGCAAACTGACTACTAGCTAGTAGCTAGTTACCTGGCTAGCTTCTGATTGTGGTTCCGGTTCTAAAGTATAGAAATAGCAGATCCATACCACATTGGGTGAGGTGGGTTGCAGGACAGTATATTCAGTCCGTAGATGGGAAGTGACATTAAAATATATACAAAATATTTACGAGAAAAAAAACAAGGAAAACGATACGGGACAAGACAAAAGAAAAAGCAGTCTGATATGCTCTGGGTTGATATCGCTCTGTGCAGACTGGCAGGTATTGACTGAGCTGGGGCTGGCTGGTGTCCGAGTTAACGGTGAAGATCGCTAGCAGTGGCAAACTGACTACTAGCTAGTAGCTAGTTACCTGGCTAGCTTCTGATTGTGGTTCCGGTTCTAAAGTATAGAAATAGCAGATCCGTACCACATTGGGTGAGGTGGGTTGCAGGACAGTATATTCAGTCCGTAGATGGGAAGTGACATTAAAATATATACAAAATATTTACGAGAAAAAAAACAAGGAAAACGATACGGGACAAGACAAAACACACGTCCGACTGCTACGCCATCTTGGAGAATGGGCCTGACAGTTTAAGGCCCAATCTACCTCTTTATTTTGGCTAAATTTTTTGGGAAAGAGACGTTGTTGAGAGATTTTGTGTACAAAGAAATAGAAGCTGTCAGTTACACTAAATCTGTCCAACAATTAGGAGGCACTGACAACTAGAATACATAACCTATTGTTTAAAGTAGGGTTCCCCAACTAGCGGCCACAGGTGATTTAATTTGGCCCCCCAAGTTTTCTGAGCAAAAATGTATAATTAGTGACCAACTTCCTGTAGCATTCACTAATAATAACCAAAGACTTGTAGCATTCACTAATAATGACCAACTTCTTGTAGCATTCACTAATACTGACCAACGTCTTGTAGCATTCACTAATAATGACCAACTTCTTGTAGCATTCACTAATACTGACCAACGTCTTGTAGCATTCACTGATAATGACCAACTTCTTGTATCATTCACTAATAATGACCAACTCTTGTAGCATTCACTAATAATGACCAACTTCTTGCAGCATTCACTAACAATGACCAACTTCTTGCAGCATTCACTAACAATGACCAACTTCTTTCAGCATTCACTAGTAATGATCAACATCTTGTAGTGTTCACTAATAATGACCAACATCTTGTAGCGTTCACTAATAATGACCAACGTCTTGTAGCATTGTCTAATAATGACCAACGTCTTGTAGCATTGACTAATAATGACCAACAGGCAGGCATTAATATAAAATTAACACAGGTCTCATAAACAATCTCTCAAGCTCAAGCCCACATGCTAGTCAGTAGCCAGCTAATCTTTATAATTAAAGTCTAGCCAACTTGGATCTATTTGCTAGCTAACAAGATATAACAGTTGAATTGTTATGAACACACCCTTCTGACCGTCTCCAACAGTATGCTAGCTTGTCCACTTTGTTCAGATGTTGAAATCAAGTGGCCTACCTCATTTATCAGAATGAGAACTAGTTGTTAATTCCTTAAATAATATTTTTTTATGCTCATTGCACATTTATAAAACACAGACTAGACAGCCAGCATAACAGTCTGTGGCTAAAATACTTCTAGCGGTACCCGTGCACGACAGAAACTGAGCATTCATTTTGCAGAATCAATGTTCCTTGATACTCCAGTTTTAATAGGGTCTGCTCTTTGCACAATTTGAGGAGTTGAGACATATAAAGGTTATTGTTAGAAAAGTTAGGTTCCCATCTATTACAGTAAAATATTGTCTAAATGTGTTTCAGTGTCCATATGACCGATTCTGTTGGACCAAACCTCAAATGCAAATAACGAATTTGAAACCGCTTGTTGTCAGAGAGGAAGAAATTATCTTTCATCTTTGTTGTTGCAAGTGGCAGGAGGGGGAGGAGCTTGTGAGTGGCAGGAAGGGGGAGGAGCTGGGTGTGTGCTTCCCGGGATCCTTGGGACATCCCTACCCTCCCTGACCCCTACCCCTACTCTAACCTAAATTCCTACCCTTACTCTAACCTTAACGCCTACTCTTACCCTAACCTTAACCCCTATCCTTACCTCAACCCCTACCCTTACCTTAAATCCTACCCTTACCTTAAACCCTACCCTTACCCTAACATTAACCTCAACCCTTACAGTTACCTAACCCTCCCTGACCCCTACCCCTACTCTAACCTAAAATCCTACCCTTACTCTAACCTTAACGCCTACTCTTACCCTAACCTTAACGCCTACTCTTACCCTAACCTTAACGCCTACTCTTACCCTAACCTTAACGCCTACTCTTACCCTAACCTTAACCCCTATCCTTACCTCAACCCCTACCCTTACCTTAAATCCTACCCTTATTATTATTATTATTATATTATTACTCTTACCCTAACCTTAACCCCTATCCTTACCTCAACCCCTACCCTTACCTTAAATCCTACCCTTATTATTATTATTATTATATTATTACTCTTACCCTAACCTTAACGCCTACTCTTACCCTAACCTTAACCCCTATCCTTACCTCAACCCCTACCCTTACCTTAAATCCTACCCTTACCTTAAACCCTACCCTTACCCTAACATTAACCTCAACCCTTACAGTTACCTAACCCTCCCTGACCCCTACCCCTACTCTAACCTAAAATCCTACCCTTACTCTAACCTTAACGCCTACTCTTACCCTAACCTTAACGCCTACTCTTACCCTAACCTTAACGCCTACTCTTACCCTAACCTTAACGCCTACTCTTACCCTAACCTTAACGCCTACTCTTACCCTAACCTTAATGCCTACCCTTACTCTAACCTTAACGCCTACGCTTACCCTAACCTTAACGCCTACTCTTACCCTAACCTTAATGCCTACCCTTACTCTAACCTTAACGCCTACTCTTACCCTAACCTTAATGCCTACCCTTACTCTAACCTTAACGCCTACGCTTACCCTAACCTTAACGCCTACTCTTACCCTAACCTTAATGCCTACCCTTACTCTAACCTTAACGCCTACTCTTAACCTAACCTTAACCCCTACCCTAAACCCCCAACTTAACCCCTACTCCTACCCTTACCTTAACCCCTAACCTTACCCTAACCATAACCATAACCCATGCCCTTACCTTAACCCCTACCCTAACCCAAACTCCTACCCTTACCCTAAACCCTAACCTTAACCCCTACTCAAATCTTAACCCCTACCCTAACCTTAACCATAACCCTTACCTAACCCTAGCCTTAACCCTTACCCTAACCTTAACCATAACCCTTACCTAACCCTAACCCCTACCCTTACCCTAACCTTAACCCTTACCCTAACCTTAACACCTACCCTAACCTGAACCATAACCCTTACCCTTACCTTTTTACCGTACCCGTACTCTAACCCTAACCTTAACCCCTACCCTAAACCCTAAACTTAACCTCTACCCTTATCTTAACCACAACCCTTACCCTAACCCTTATCCTTACCCTAACTCCTACCCTTACCATAGCCCTGAAACGAATTGAATTAATTCAATATATCGCACAGACCTATTTTAAATTACTATGCTTTAGTCAAATATTATATCTGTTTCGGCTTCTTCTGGTCAATTTGCAGTCTACAAATGATTTGTAATTATGTTCCGGCCACCTGACCATCCGCTCAAGAAAGAAAATGGCCTGCGACTGAATCTAGTTGATGATCCCTGACTTAAAGGGATAGTTCACCTAAATTACGCATTGGTTTCCTTACCCTCTAAGCAGTCTATGGACAAGGTATGACAGCAAATCCATGCTTTGGTTTAAAATACATAACATAGGTTCACAATATCAACATTCAGTGAGTACTGCCCCTATATATATCGGAGGTATTCATTTTTTCTAATATAATTTTTTTGCTACCCAAATATTTTTCAAGTTTAAAGTTGTATTGTCAAATGCACTGTAAGGGTGAAATTGTGGTGTAGATAATGGGGGGGGGGGGGGGGCAGTAGACGGGCTGTCTGAGGGATCCTCCGCATTTCCTGCAATTCTACACAGTTTGACTTATTATGCCTCTCTTAAGGGGTATATTGAGGGGTATATGGAGGGGTAAAACACAGTATAAGTGGAAGGATAAGTGGAAGGCCCCCAACCACCCAAGAAATATATTTTGGGGAAAACAGCTAACTTTCTGCATTTCAACACACTTTGATATGGGGCAGAGATAAAAATGTGAAGTTTTAAAGCTAATTTACTAGAATTCTACACATTTTGCCATTGGGTAGAGAGGAAAGATCATTTGCACTATTTTACAATATGGTAGGGTAAAAATCAGTATATTGCTTGTATGGATGTCAACCCCAAAACATGTTCATGTCATCACCAATCAACTCCATTACAGTTAAAAATGACTTTGACAACCATTTCTCTATGCTAGCTAAGCTACCAGATATACGAATGGGAGTTAGCATTTAGCAGTCCAGTCACTTATTCTAAACCTGAAAATGGACTACTTCTAAATGTTATGCAGTGAAAACAGCCAAATGTATTTCAATCGGACTTTAGTAACCACATTGTGGGCCTGTTACAATACATCAATCATGACGGTTTTGATGAATAACATTGTTGTTAGCTCAGATTTATTGACTGTGCGCCAATCCAGCATCCTTCTTTTGTCCCCCATGGTCAGTGTTCCATTGACCTCTTACCGCATCTATTACAACACCGAAAAGCTGCTTTAAACATACTGATTTACTCTTTTTTGGAATGAAAACTATTTCCCTCATATTAACTAGATTTCCATCCAATTGGCAACAGATTTTCATGTGAATATTCAAACATCTGCATAAAGAAAATATGCACATTTTCCCCATTAGTGGTGTGTTTCCACCTAATGGACTTGTTCGCAGCTAAATAAATAAAATACTTATCCGCTTTAGTTTTCAAGTACCTAAAAAAATGTCAAGTTCAATGTGATTCCAACACATTTTCAGCTCTACCGATAGTTTTGCAACAACAACTGTTTCGTTAAAAATAGCAAATGTGCCTCCTCTAGTCTTGGAACGTACATTCTAACCAACAGCTGGCAGATACAGTGTGAGAAGCTGTGCTGGTAGGCTAGTCTCCATGGTGAGATTATTATGGATAGCAGTGAGAACATTTTTATTTGTCAAACGGCAGTCAAGCATCGATCATCATGCCACCAAAATAAGACTGTGAAGTTCATCATAACTTATTTAATTAATCTGTAGCCTAATAAACTGCATGGTTTCCCGAGTGATATTGGGAGGAGCACACACCATACCATCGCGTGACTCCAAGTTTACTTTGATATCATGGTTATTATATAAATAGTTGCACATCAAGGCCTTTCCAACACCATTTTTCACATAATATATTTTACCGACACAACAAGATCCCACCATGATGAACTAATAAATTATCTGTCAGCATCTCAAAAGTTGTACCGAAACTACCTGTTTCCATCACAGCTGTCGTGATTTTTTTCTATACGGTATGACTTTACTCACATTAAAACTGTGGATGGAAACGTAGTTAGTGTAATTAATTATACTGTGCTTAATGCTCTAGCTTAGCTAATGAACTACCTATGTAGGTTGAGCCGTGCATGACCAGAATGACACATCGATGAACCACTAAAAGGCACACCCCATTTCTGTTGGAAAATTGAGAAGGAGGAGGAGTTGGACAGTTATTCGTGTCCTAACGACCGTTAAAGCTCATTTCCTACAATTCTACACATTTTTTCCATTGCTTAAGACTTACTCATACAGTATGCTATCTGGGGAACCGCCGAACTCCAAGGGGCCCCCAACCAACAAAGAAATGTATATATGTTTTAGATTTGAAATAATTGAGCCTATTGGGGGGGAAGAATCGACCTGTTGTTCATATTGGGACATACATGTCCCCCCGTCCCCCGTGGCAATTTCACCTAACATGCACACGATACAGCAGGTGTAAAACACTACAGTGAAATGCTTATATGAAATTATTATAACAGTGACCGCAGTCATTTGACTGACCTAATCATGTCTAAATCATCTAAAAGTATCTCAAATTGATCGTGAAGCTCAAAAATGTAACAAGAAAATTCTAATATCTGTCCCATGACTTGAATGGGATTTGTGCCTCAAACGCAAAAAAAAATGTTAGCATGTGGAAACAGTGCTAGGGAAACTAAACCAAAGCATAGATTGCTGTCATAACTTGTCAATAGACTGCTTACAGGGTAAGGAAACCAATATGTGAGTTTGTAATTCTGTTGAACAATCCCTTCACGGAGCATATTAACCCTGTGTAATCCTCCCGCTCACACGCCATCTGACAACACTTTGACAATAGACTATAATACCAAACAAAGTGATAGCATGTAGGATGGCTAAACAAAAATGAAGGTTTCTCAAAAACGTTTAGGCATATGACATCCCCTAGAAATTCACTGGTAGGACATTGTCCACTCTCTAATTTCTATATGGGGGTGTGTTGATGTCTTGGGACAATACAACATATCTGACATGCATTGTTGTTTAAAAAAATAATAATAATATCAAGCAACACTTGTAGATAGTTTTTCTTTCCTTCAAAGCAGGGTCTTGGTCAATGATGTATATAAACCGTGGATTGCTAATGCTCTATGTTGGACTTTAAGAGGCGTTGAAGCCACCGGTCGGCCATATTGGCATTTCCCAGTAGGAGCAGTCCTCCATAGGATTTAATGCAATTCTACAGTATTTCAATTCAATGTTTCAAGAAGAAAATGACAGGTATTTATGTTTTTTTTTGTAGTGGGGACAGTAACATTTGTAAGATCTAAAAAATTATACTTTAAGGAAAATGTTTTTATATATTTTTCATATATACATTAAGGCTTCTGTAATATAATAAATATGGCAAAAATAATGTAGATATTAAAAACTGTAATTCTATAGCTTCCAAAATATTTGTTACAATGGTGGCGTATGAAAATGTATGTACTCTACTGTAAGTCGCTCTGGCATCTGCTAAACGACTGAAATGTGGGGGAGTGAATAGACGGATTCAACACAGCGCCCCCAATCAGTCATCTAGTGTATATTATCTGAATCATTGGTCTCGATGCCTCCCTGCTGAAATTCTGGCAGGCAAAGCGGTCGCTATGGGGGAGGGGAAATTAGTTTGGAGTCCCAGCCCTTTTTCCTTTAAACTTTGAACATGCAATGAGCCGCCATTTTAACAGATTATATTCGTCATACATACTAGTTGCATTTAGGCTATAATTAACTTGGGTTAGACGCATAGCCTGCCTGACCTATATTTTCACTTTAAAAAGTAACCGATTCATGTCATTAGAAAAGTCAGAGCGGCTGGTTCTGTAGTTTGTTTCCCCGGTGTATGCAACAGTGTGCTTTAAGGAAAACAATGTGCTAATGTGAAAACTCGATTGATATATAATTGAATAGGGGGAAGAAGACTAACACATTACACACTTGCTTTTAATCTAACCAACTCACTGCAAAGAAAAATACACGAAGTCCAGCATGCAATGGATATGACAGTGTAATAGCACCTACTATTTTCCGGTGCGCGTATTTTTCTCTCCCTGACGACAGGTCATTCCCATTGAGGATGATGTCCTGGTTTGTACATTCTCTCAAAGAGCCATCGTCTAGCACGATTGTGCAGAAAACAGCTCCTGATGCGGGCCCGCTCCCGCACGCCAGAATGACACCGCTGTCAGTAGTGGTGACACTCATTTCGCTTCCCTTGGAACCCTCTGCATGCTGGTCAATACCGGCTTGTTTCGAAGCGCCCCCGACCAGTATTTCAGCCGGAGACATGTCAAGCAAACGTTTAGAATTCATCGTCGGACCGGAGTGGTGACTAAAGAAAGATTACCCGCTTTCTATACCTTTTCGTGCAGAAATTTGGAAGAAAATACATTCAGGCCTGTCTTGAGTGGATCCCCGTGTGTTACCACTATTCTAAGGTATGGACTTCTCCACCAGCCGAGACAAGTTAAAAAGCCGACACAGTCAATTTGAAAGATTAAAGATTGTTTAGCTTTTTTTCCTCAAAAAAATGCCACGCCCCCACTCCCCTGCGCGTGCAGCCAGGCGAGATTCACAAGGCACCGCCTTCAATTCACTGCTATTGGTCCGCTGCCATCGCAAGCCAGAAGCCAATGGGTAGTTTGGAATGTGTCACTCACTTTTTTGTGTGTTAAGATAATGGGGGTGTGTCGCTCCAGTATGCCGGCCGGCCGGTGAAAAGGGAGAAATGAAAACAACAAGTAGCCAGCCAAGGCCTAGATTTACTGTATGCTCCGCTAAAGTCGAAGCAGGAGGCCTATGTCTGTGCAGTGTAGCCTATGCATTTACCCTAACTTCTTCAAGCTACAGAATATTCCAAAGCACAACATTAATAAATTGATATGTTTGTGCAACTACCATTTTTACCATGCCATGTTTTATTAACCATATAGGTTTGCCTATGCCATTTTATCAGTGTAATAGCAATAGTGGTCGTGGTTACAACGAGTGCTGCTGAATGTTCGGTTAGTCCTGCTTCATTGTTTCCCGACTTGAAGCTGCTACATTGTTGCAGTTTTATTACAACGTTATTACAATGTAACAATTGCATTTATGTTGCAGCAAGATAATCATATAGCCTAGCCAGGTATTCCCATAGTGAGTTCGTAATGCGGTCGGGGGTACACCAACTAAAAATGTGATTCAAATTTATTTTTAAATTGTAAGCCTGCCAATGATGGCAAAAAACAATGTTTGAGAGTGCGCTGACCCTGGTGCTAGAGGTGGTACGCAGCTGGAGGTTGAATGTTTGAAGGGGTACTGGACTATCAAAAGTTTGGCAACCACTGGGCCTATTGGGGAGACCGATGATAATCACATACCTGGGCCTCCCGGGTGGCGCAGTGGTCTAAGGCAGGGGTTCAAGCCCAGGCTCTGTTGAACTCTGGGTTCAAGCCCAGGCTCTGTCGCTGCTGGCTGCACAATTGGTGCAAAATTGGCCCAGCGTTGTTAGGGAGGGTTTGGCAGGGATATCCTTGTCTCATTGTACACTGTGTCGGGCTGGGCCCAGTGCACGCTAACCAGAAGCGTGCACCATGGCTCTCAACCTTCGCCTCTCCTGACTCTGTGCAGGAGGTGCAGTAAAAGTGAATGCAAGTCACCCAGTAAAATAACACTTGAGTAAAAGTTGAAATATATTAAAAGTAAATGCACTTGCTAAAATATACTGAAGTATCAAAAATAAAAGTATAAATAATTTCAAATTCCAAATTCCACAGTGGGGCAAAAAGTCAGCCACCAATTGTGCAAGTTCTCCCACTTAAAAAGATGAGATAGGCATGTACTTTTCATTATAGGTACACTTCAACGATGACAGAGAAAATGAGAAGAAGAAAAATCCAGAAAATCACATTGTAGAATTTTTTATGAATTTATTAGCAAAATATGGTGGAAAATAAGTATGTGGTCACCTACAAACAAGCAAGATTTCTGGCTCTCACAGATCTGTAACTTCTTCTTTAAGAGGCTCCTCTGTCCTCCACTCGTTACCTGTATTAATGGAACCTGTTTGAACTATTTACCTGATGGGTTCTTAATGAAAAACTAACAGGTCTGTGAGAGCCGGAATTCTTACTGGTCTGTAGGTGATCAAATACTTATGTCATGCAATAAAATGCAAATGAATTACTAAAAATCATACAATGGGATTTTCTGGATTTTTGTTTTAGATTCCGTCTCTCACAGTTGAAGTGTACCTATGATAAAAAAATTACAGACCTCTACATGCTTTGTAAGTAGGAAAACCTGCGAAATCGGCAGTGTATGAAATACTTGTTCTCCCCACTGTATATACCATATTTTATACCATCTATTGCATCTTGCCTATGCCGCTCGGTCATTGCTCATCAATATATTTATATGTACATATTCTTATTCCATCCCTTTACTTAGATTTGTGTTTATTAGGTAGATGTTGTGGAATTGTTAGATTACTTGTTGATATTGCTGCACTGTCGGAACTAGTAGCACAAGCATTTTGCTACACTCGCAATAACATTTGCTAACCATGTGTATGTGACCAAAAACATTTTATTTTATTTTATTTGAAACCACCCTTTTGTAGATACTGTTTAGCGTTTCCAGTGGAATCAGTTGATATTGTTAGTATTAGGTATTATTACCGTGAAGCTGCTCATTTCTATTTCTCCGATGGTACCAGTATCCAGGGTAGATAAAGCGCAGTTCTATTTTTAGGTTAAGTAATATCTTTAAAGAAGTTGCTGCTAACTTAGTGGTAATTGCTGTAAAATGTGATTTATAAAATGTTTTATACTTTCTCTTAAAACAGCCTAGTTTTGGTTTGTAAATAAGTATTTGTTATTTATTATGCGCAACTTGTTTTAAATCCTTCACTATTTCAACATGGCTTGCTATTTGACAGGTTTAGTGCTCCCCAATCCAAGCACGTCATGTGTGGATATCTTTGCGTGGGGATTAGCGGTTACCTTGTTCTATTAGGTGATCACTGTGGGTTTCATTTGTCTTACCAGACTTCAGAGTATTGTTTGTTTATGTTTTTTATTCTTCTTCAATATTTTTTAATTGCTATTTTTGGATAAATGTTTAATGGATCATTTGTTATTGTAATCTGGCATCTCTCCTCTTCCCACCTGACTTTACATGGCTAGACATAATGTCATGAGAGGTACAGCTGGTTGCTCGGTCACTTTTGCTAGCTGGACTGTTAAAACTATAAATCACCCAGTAAAGTGTCAAATGTTTCTTTCTCATTTAAATCACCTTAAAGTAGACATTGCTTTTCTTCAGGAGAATCTCCGCACTTTCGACCACTCTCGTTTAAAAGGTCAACCATATTATTCCAATTTTCATTCTAAAACTAGAGGAGGAGCCATTTTAATTAGTAAAAACATACCATTCACAATGTCAAGTGTAGAGGCAGACTCAGCAGGCCTTTTCATTATTGTAGTAGGAAGACTGTATAATTAATACACCTGTTATCTTGGCTAACATTTACGCGCCAAACTGGGATAACAGTTCATACTTCACAAATGTATATTCTCAATTACCAAATATGGACACACACCACCTAATACTAGGTGGTGATATGAATTGTATACTGTCGCCCAATCTGGATCGTAGCTCTCCTAAGATATCACCTTCATAAAAGACAGTATCCACAATAAGCTATTTCTTAAGACATATGGCATATCTCACGTGTGCGTTTCTGCAATCCCATAGCTAGGGAGTATTATCTTTTCTCACCAGTTCATAAGAACCTTCTCATGTACAGACTACGTTTTCCTAGACAATACATTTCTGCCATTTATCACGGAGTGTGATTACCAAGCTATAGTCATTTCGGATAATTCTCCTGTTTCTATGAAATTACTTATACCGAATACACAGCCTAATTTTTGCCCTTGGTGGCTTTACTCACTACGTCCATCAGAAGAAACCTTTGTTGCTTTTATATCATCTCAAATTGAACTATTTCTCGAGCTTAATCAAACCCCTGCAATGTCTCCTACAGCAGTATGGGAATCAAGGAAGGCTTATCTAAGGGGCCAAATTATTAGAACAACCGAAACAGCTCCATCAGATGCAAAGCACAAATCAGAAAGCAACTACCCGCAAAACCCATGTGGGCAAGAGCTACCTAAGTATGGTCCTCAGTCAGAGAAAACGATAGACAGCTGTCCCTGATTGAGAAACATACCCGGCCAAAAACAAAGAAATACAAAAACATAGAAAAAGGAACATAGAATGCCCACCCTAGTCACACCCTGGCCTAACCAAAATAGAGAATGACAGCATCTCCCCAAAGCTGCGGACTCCGGCCGCAAAACCTGACTCAAAGGGGAGGGTCCGGGTGGGCCTTCCTTACGGCGGCGGCTCAGGTGCGGGATGTGGACCCCGCTCCACCTCAGTCTTGGCCCACTTAGGTGGCGCCTCTGGAGCGGGGATCCTCGCAGCGGGCCCCGGACTGAAGACCCTCGTAGAGGGTGCCACTGGACTGAGGGGCGCTTCTGGACTGAGGGGTGCTTCTGGACTGAGGGGCTGCGATTCTGGCAGCTCCGAAGTGAAGGGCGGCTCTGGCAGCTCCGGACTGACGGGCGACTCTGGCAGCTCCGGACAGGAGGGCGGCTCTGGCAACTCCAAACATAGAATGCCCACCCTAGTCACACCCTGGCCTAACCAAAATAGAGAATAAAAGCCTCTCTATGGCCAGGGCGTGACACAGAGTTTGATCTTCTTTCAACTCGACAAGCTGAAAATCTCATTTCTAAATCTCTACTCTAATTTGGAAGATGGAGAGAAATCAGGGAAAACGCTAGCACACCAGATGCAGAGAACGGCAAATCAAACCATACTGTACCTGAGATAACTGATAATCTCTGTAACAAATGTATTGATCATTTAGAGGTCAATTCATGCTTTCATAACTTTTACTCACAATTATACACTTCGGAATCTGCTGGTACTGCTACATTACTCGACACCTTTGAGAGTTTAGATATTCCAACAGTTGAACCTGAGATAGCTACTGAATTAGAAGAACAGTCTCTGTAGAAGATATTCTGTTGGCAATAAAAAATATATGTAGTGTGGTAAATCCCCTGGACCCAACAGATTTCCGAGCAAATAAAAAAAAATCTCAGATCAACTCTCCCCTCTCTTGCTTTCCTTATTTCAGGAATCATTCTCCTCAATCTCTTTGCCCGCAACAATGAGACTAGCATGTGTATAACTTATCCTGAAAAAAATGTAAACTCTTGAGTGTGGTCCATATAGGCCAATTTCTTTACTGAATTGCGATGTCAATAGGCTTTTTAAGATGATTGCCTGCCGTTTTGAGTCAGTCCTTCCCTCCATTATCTCTACAGATCAATCTGGTTTCATTAAAAAATGGTAATTCTTTTTTCAACGTCAGATGTCTTTATAACATACTTTATAATCCCTCTTCATTTGACACTCCAGATATTGTTATCACTTGATGCTGAGAAGGCATTTGATAGGGTGGAGTGAGATTAATTACTTTATACTCTCAAACAATTTGGATTCGGTCCCAATTTTAAGTCCTGGATCAAAGTATTTTCTTTCTCTGCTATGGCTGCAGTGCGCACAAATAAAAACTTTTCATCCTATTTCCAACTTCGACATGGGACAAGACAGGGATGTGCTCTATCCCCTCAGCTGTTTGCCATCACAAAACACCACTATCAAAGATTTTCGATGAGGGCATAAAGTTTCACTCTATACGGATGACATGCTATTATATATGTCTAACCCTTTAACTGGTCTTCCAGAGATCGAGTTTCTACTAAAGACATTTGCTAAAATATCCGGGTATAAAAGTTAATTGATGTCTATTAATCCTTCTACCACGCAAATATGTTTTTCGTCATGTACCCTTCAGAGTGACTACACGGAAATAGGAAAAATTCAGAATTTGTGTCACACACAATTTCAAAGATATCTATAAAGCCAATTTCCCTCTCTTGATACTCTGCCTGAAACAGGAACTTTAACGTTGTGATTTACTTTCATTTCCTTTGGGTGGAAGAATTAACACTGTTAAAATGAATGTATTACATACGTTTTTATACTTATTTCAATGTATTGCTATCTTTCTGACATTAGTTTTTTTTTATCTCCATAGATAAACTGACATCTGCTTTTATCTGGAACAAGAAAAACCCTTGGATAAGTACAAGTGTATTGCAGAGGTCTCGCCCCCAGGGTGGTCTAGCACTTACGAACTTTCAATATTATTACTGGGCAGCTAATATAAGAATCATTCTATACTGGATGACAGAAATCCCTGATGTTACAGGCCCGAAGAGATCTCATCCTGTGGTCCCACCTCCTTAGCTGCCTTACTCAGCTCAACACTTGCATTAGCTGAGCCTGTTTCCATATGCACTAAAAACCCGGTCGTGAAACATTCTCAAAAATTCTGGAAACAGTTCAAGCGATTGTTTGATCTCAGTGAATTTTCAACTTCTGCCCCATTATTAAAGAAACCTACATTCTCTCCATCATTATTAGACCAGGTGTTTCATATCTGGTCTGGAAAAGGGTTCTCGTCACTGAATGACTTGCACATTGATAAAGATTTTGCATTTTTTGAACAGTTAGTACAAAAGTTCAATATTCCTAGATCCCATTTATATAGATACTTGCAATTGCGTAGTTTTGTATATTTTTACTCTAGTCACTTTCCAGCACGCCCACCTACCTCCCTTCTAGATTCTATTTTTAAAATTAACCCTTTATCATGGGGGCATAAGCTTGATCTATTCGTTATTAAACTTGAACTATCTGGATTCCCTGAAATCTCTTAAGAACCAATGGGAAGAGGATTTAGGTGACCAACTTTCAGACAAAACTTGGCAGACTATGCTTCATAGAATACATTCTTGATCCGTATGTCTAAGACATTCTGTAATTCAATTTAAAATAGTTAATCGGTTGCATTGGTCAAAGGCAAAATTATTCAAGATTAGACCAGAAATAGATTCCACTTGTGACCGATGTATGCAGGCTCCTGCTACTTTATTACAAATGTTTTGGAAATGACAGAAATTGACAGATTTCTGGAAATCAATTTTAGTTTTCTATGATACTGGAGACCTTCTGCCTTTATTGCATCATTCGGAGTGGCACCACAGGAGGCCCTTTTAAACAGTTCTATGGAGTGGCACCACAGGAGGACCCTCTAAACAGTTCTATGGAGTGGCACCACAGGAGGTCCCTCTAAACAGTTCTATGGAGTGGCACCACAGGAGGCCCTTTTAAACAGTTCTATGGAGTGGCACCACAGGAGGACCCTCTAAACAGTTCTATGGAGTGGCACCACAGGAGGACCCTCTAAACAGTTCTATGGAGTGGCACCACAGGAGGACCCTCTAAACAGTTCTATGGAGTGACACCACAGGAGGACCCTCTAAACAGTTCTATGGAGTGGCACCACAGGAGGTCCCTCTAAACAGTTCTATGGAGTGACACCACAGGAGGACCCTCTAAACAGTTCTATGGAGTGGCACCACAGGAGGACCCTCTAAACAGTTCTATGGAGTGGCACCACAGGAGGACCCTCTAAACAGTTCTATGGATTGGCACCACAGGAGGACCCTCTAAACAGTTCTATGGAGTGGCACCACAGGAGGACCCTCTAAACAGTTCTATGGAGTGGCACCACAGGAGGACCCTCTAAACAGTTCTATGGAGTGGCACCACAGGAGGACCCTCTAAACAGTTCTATGGAGTGACACCACAGGAGGACCCTCTAAACAGTTCTATGGAGTGGCACCACAGGAGGACCCTCTAAACAGTTCTATGGAGTGGCACCACAGGAGGACCCTCTAAACAGTTCTATGGAGTGGCACCACAGGAGGACCCTCTAAACAGTTCTATGGAGTGGCACCACAGGAGGCCCTTTTAAACAGTTCTATGGGAACATGCTGGCATGTATTACTCTTCTAGCTAGACATGTGATACTATTTAAGTGGAACGATTACATTTTATAATATCTGCCAACCTTTCTAGAAGACATAGACCCAGCTAATTTCACAATTCCGTAAACCAACCCAAATTAGAATTTAATAATATTTTTTTTAACCTTTTGTTCTATAATATATTTGTATTTGTTTTACAATTACTATATTACTCATTGTATATTATAGCTGGTTTAAGTCTTGTTTCAGGGGTGGGGCTCTTTTAGGACATGGTTCCTAAAATATTTGATTTGGTAGGGGATCCGTGTGTGTTCTGCCCTCTACTTGTTCTGCCTGTTATCTGTATAATCATAAAGAATGCCACAAAAAAAGATATTCAATGGTACAGCTGTAGAACTTTTTGAGGATCTGAGGGCCAATACCAAATCTTTTCAGCCTCCTGAGGGGGAAGAGGCATTGTCGTGCCGTCTTCACAACTGTGTTGGTGTGCTCTTATGCATTTTTTAGTGTTGCTTGCCTTCACGTGAGCATAGATGGTATTTAGCTCATCTGATAGGCTTGCATCACTGGGCAACACGCAGCTGGGTTTCCCTTTGTAATACATGATACTTTGCAAGCCATGACACATCGGACGAGCGTCAGAGCCGGTGTAGTAGGATTCAATCTTAGTCCTGTATTGATGCTTTGCCTGTTTGATAGTTTGCCGGAGGGCAGAGTAGGATTTTTTGGGGGGGGGTGGGCATCTCCTTACAAGAGATTTGCGATGAGGCACGTTTGGCCTCCCCTCATACATTTATGTGATTCTACCTACTGGATGCCACTTCACTTTCCTTGGCACATACTGTTCTCAATGTCAGAACCTCTGAGGGAGGTTAATGTTGGGGACTAACCGGGCTTCGGAGAGTGTGATACATCGAAACAAGTATTTGAAAAAAAAATGTGGGTTACTGTCATAACCCTGGTTCTCTGATAATATGAGTGAGACATATCACTGATTTCCCTGCTCGCAAGAGAGCAAGGAAGATAGACATTTTTGAGAATGACCAGAGGATGGGTGAGTTCCGCCTTATAAAGACAGGAGGGGCTCACTTCATTCGTCACTCAACCTGTTTATCTCTGACAGACGCTGTGTGATTGGTTCTTCCCCGAGTAGTGATTAGTAGAGGGGATCCCAATGAGATACATCTTAGTCATATAGATAATAATGAATTTGATGTGCTCACATAGGTCTACTACGGTCCTTAGAAGGATAGTTACCATAGGAGGGGAATACTTCTGTTAGTCGTAAAGCCCCATGATAAGGTCGTTAATACCCAATACTCTACCCTGCATTTAAGAGACTGCTGCCCTATGTAGATTTGAAGGGATTGTCCGTAAAGCTCTGAAACAGGATTGTGTCAAGACATAGATCTGAAGGGTACCAAAAAATGTCTGCATCATTGAAGGTCCCCAAGAACACAGTGGCTTCCATCATTATTAAATGAAAGAAGTTTGGAACCACCAAGACTGGTTCCAGGAGCTGGCCACCTGGCCAAACTGAGCAATTGGGGGTGAAAGGCCTTGGTCAGGGAGGTGACCAGGAACGCTATGGTCACTGACAGAGCTCCAGAGTTCCACTGTGGAGATGGGAGAACCTTCCAGAAAGACGACAATCTCTGCAGCCCTCCACCAATGAGGCCTTTATGGTAGAGTGGCCAGATGGAAGCCATTCTCAGTAAATGGCACATGACAGCCCGCTTGGCGTTTGCCAAAAGGCACCTAAAGGACTCTCAGACCATGTTAAACAAGATTCTCTGGTCTGATAAAACAAAGATTGAACTCTTTGGCCTGAATGCCAAGTGTTATGTCTGGAGGAAACCTGGAAGCATCCCTACGTTGAAGCATGGTGGTGACAGCATCATACTGTGGGGATGTTTTTCAGCAGCAGCGTCTGGGAGACTAGTCAGGATCGAAGGAAGGTGAACAAAGCAAAGTACAGAGATTCATGATGAAAACCTGCTCCAGAGTGCTCAGGACCTCAGACTGGGGATAAGGTTCAGGACAACCATCCTAAGCACACAGACAAGACAACGCAGGAGTGGCTTCGAGACAAGTCTCTGAAAGTCCTTGAGTGGCCCAGGAAGAGCCCGGACTTGAACCTGATCGAACATCTCTGGATAGACCAGAAAATAAGCTGTGCAGCGACGCTCCCCATCCAACCTTAGGGATCTGCAGAGAAGAATGGGAGAACTCCCCAAATACTGGTGTGCTAAGCTTGTAGCATCATAACCAAGAAGACTCGAGGCTGTAATTGTTGTCAATGGTGCTTCAACAAAGTACTGAGTAAAGGGTCTGAATACTTATGTAAATGTGATATTTTGTTTTTTATTTGTAATAAATTTGCAAACATTTCTAAAACCCTGTTTTTGCTTTGTCATTATGGGGTATTGTGTGTAGATTGATGAGGAATAAATATTATTTAATCAATTTTGGATAACATTTGGAAAAAGTGATGGGGTCTGAATCATTTCTGAATGCACTGTATATATATATATATATATATATATATATATATATAGTGCCTTGCGAAAGTATTCGGCCCCCTTGAACTTTGCGACCTTTTGCCACATTTCAGGCTTCAAACATAAAGATATAAAACTGTATTTTTTTGTGAAGAATCAACAACAAGTGGGACACAATCATGAAGTGGAACGACATTTATTGGATATTTCAAACTTTTTTAACAAATCAAAAACTGAAAAATTGGGCGTGCAAAATTATTCAGCCCCCTTAAGTTAATACTTCGTAGCGCCACCTTTTGCTGCGATTACAGCTGTAAGTCGCTTGGGGTATGTCTCGATCAGTTTTGCACATCGAGAGACTGAAATTTTTTCCCATTCCTCCTTGCAAAACAGCTCGAGCTCAGTGAGGTTGGATGGAGAGCATTTGTGAACAGCAGTTTTCAGTTCTTTCCACAGATTCTCGATTGGATTCAGGTCTGGACTTTGACTTGGCCATTCTAACACCTGGATATGTTTATTTTTGAACCATTCCATTGTAGATTTTGCTTTATGTTTTGGATCATTGTCTTGTTGGAAGACAAATCTCCGTCCCAGACTCAGGTCTTTTGCAGACTTCATTAGGTTTTCTTCCAGAATGGTCCTGCATTTGGCTCCATCCATCTTCCCATCAATTTTAACCATCTTCCCTGTCCCTGCTGAAGAAAAGCAGGCCCAAACCATGATGCTGCCACCACCATGTTTGACAGTGGGGATGGTGTGTTCAGGGTGATGAGCTGTGTTGCTTTTACGCCAAACATAACGTTTTGCATTGTTGCCAAAAAGTTCAATTTTGGTTTCATCTGACCAGAGCACCTTCTTCCACATGTTTGGTGTGTCTCCCAGGTGGCTTGTGGCAAACTTTAAACGACACTTTTTATGGATATCTTTAAGAAATGGCTTTCTTCTTGCCACTCTTCCATAAAGGCCAGATTTGTGCAATATATGACTGATTGTTGTCCTATGGACAGAGTCTCCCACCTCAGCTGTAGATCTCTGCAGTTCATCCAGAGTGATCATGGGTCTCTTGGCTGCATCTCTGATCAGTCTTCTCCTTGTATGAGCTGAAAGTTTAGAGGGACGGCCAGGTCTTGGTAGATTTGCAGTGGTCTGATACTCCTTCCATTTCAATATTATCGCTTGCACAGTGCTCCTTGGGATGTTTAAAGCTTGGGAAATCTTTTTGTATCCAAATCCAGCTTTAAACTTCTTCACAACAGTATCTCGGACCTACCTGGTGTGTTCCTTGTTTTTCATGATGCTCTCTGTGCTTTTAACGGACCTCTGAGACTATCACAGTGCAGGTGCATTTATACGGAGACTTGATTACACACAGGTGGATTGTATTTATCATCATTAGTCATTCAGGTCAACATTGGATCATTCAGAGATCCTCACTGAACTTCTGGAGAGAGTTTGCTGCACTGAAAGTAAAGGGGCTGAATAATTTTGCACGCCCAATTTTTCAGTTTTTGTTTTGTTAAAAAAGTTTGACATTTCCAATAAATGTTGTTCCACTTCATGATTGTGTCCCACTTGTTGCTGATTCTTCACAAAAAAATACAGTTTTATATCTTTATGTTTGAAGCCTGAAATGTGGCAAAAGGTCGCAAAGTTCAAGGGGGCCGAATACTTTCGCAAGGCACTGTATATATATATATGTTCTGGACTCTGACATTGCACGTTCTGATATTTCTATAAATATATTTATATTACGAACTCTGACATTGCTAAAGTTGCCAGAGGGAACCTTAGTGTGTGTGTGTGTGTGTGTGTGTGTGTGTGTGTGTGTGTGTGTGTGTGTGTGTGTGTGTGTGTGTGTGTGTGTGTGTGTGTGTGTGTAGTAATGGCTGTTATGTGCCTCCAAAGGACCACAGTCCGTGACTCAAAGCACTGGCCTTCACCGCCTGTCCTGTCTGCTCTGTGCGTGTGTGACTTCGCCTCCAAGGACCACATTCATTTACCACTTTATAGTGTATAGTGCAGCCTCGGCATAGCCAATCTTCCCCGCACTGACAGTGGTAGCTTCCACTTGAACCACAGACTTTGAAATGACTTGGTTTTCCCAGCCACACCATCATTTCAACAACAAAAATGTTTTACGAAAATAGGTCAATTAAAACATTTGAAAAACCAAATACTAACCAAAATTTTACAGGATAGAAAAATTATAAATTTAAATATTCTATTATTCAATTTGATTGAGTGTATTAGATCATTAGACTGATAAGAGTTACATGGACCAGGTAGCCTTAACTATTTCTAAACTCCGCTCCTGCCACTTGGCTTATGTTGTGTTCATAACAAAGTGGGAGGGTGGTATTTAACATATACGACTGGGAAAAATCCGCTTGAACGCCCTCCAACTGGTAATTGCTAGTGGGAAACACGTCTATCATCCCTGAGCGCCAACTTCTCCCACATGCTGACCTCTGATGTACCCTACTAAGTAAATTACCTCTATAACAGCATTTTCTGCAGTTATATGCAACAAAACATTATTTATAAAAAGCTATCTATTAATATGGTTTTACAAGCATGATAGCTGTACTTTCAGATATGGTTGATGCAGCTTGTTGGCCATTAGCCAATCTGTGTTCCTCAACGAGTTCAACGCACTTGAATGCATCAAACTGGTAATTACGATGTCTAGGGCCTGGAAGACCAAGCCCTAGACATAAGCAACATAAGCAGTCGCTTAAGGCCCCCGGCCGCTAGGGGGGCTCCAACCAAATTGTTATTATGTGTAGATTTGCAGAAAATGTGCTTTAAAACCACAACATTAACTCTCTGACCCATGGCAGAATTTTTTATTTAAGACTTCAATTTGTTCTCTGCTTTACCTGTGAGGTGAGGGGCCCCCAAACTAAATGTTGCTTAGGGTCCCCAAAAAGCTAGGGCTGTCCCTGCCACTTGGTTATGAAAGCAGCATTAGGCTGGGCCTACTGTTGTTTCAACAACATGCCTGACTCAGACCACGTTTAGCTGCAGGCAGCGTTCCCTTTATTGTGGACGACCAACCCAGCAAAGGCCTATTTCAGGTCAAAAAGAACAAACATAAAACATCCTTAAAGACAACATGGTCATGCACACACAAACACGTTTTAAGGTGCTACTTTATTACAAAAGTAAAAACTTGAGACTGATATTTTATGAATGATTATAAAACATTTACAATCTTTTGCACATTTTCACATGATGTTATATTATATTGTTTTACACGTTAAAACCCTGTGTCATCTTGAAACCAAAATACAACATTGGCCACAGCGCTGCCACTCACAGGCCCATAAACCAATTATTGGAAAATATTAGAATTAATATAGGGGATAACACTTCTGCTCCACTACATGCGTCATCAATGTGACGTTCTACCTGCTACACAGAAGCCAACCAAAATCAACTTTATTTCTCATTATTTCAATTCACAAGATAGATTAAAAGAGAGCGTCAGCCATTGAGAATTGAACATCAGCGATTCTTGAAAAGTAGGCTAGCTCATCATTGCTCCAACGTAAAACCACAACATTTGTGATAACCATCAATATATCCACTAACATCAAGTCTTTCAGCATACAACCAATAACAAGTGAAATAGTTCTGTATGACATCAAAACAACAATATTTCACATAATACCATTTGCCTCAAAATGTAGGCTATTTATGTGAGCGTGTCTTTGTCAGATATGTTTGCGCTAAACTGAGAGGCAAAAAGAAATAAATTGATGCACAATACATTATTTGCCATAATATGCATTTTCAAAATATATTTTAAAGTACTGTTTAGCTTTTATTTGGTCCTGGTCTGTCCATGTCTTTGTCAATTTAGTCTGTGCTAAACGGGTTGAATGAAAAGTTTGTGAATTTCCTCAGGAGACTAGCAGTGGCAGTGCTGGATGTCAAAAGATATGTTCCCAAAGCTGCTTAAATCATCTCAGCTGTTAGTCATTGGTCATATCACATACACCAATACAACTGCACTATTGATGTTGAAAGCATGCAGGGTCGGCATGACCCCCAGGCAGTCCCTCTACCCCTCCACCCCCATATCTCTCCCTTGGTCCCTCAGAAGAAGCAACATCAAAGGCCCATCTCTAACAGCACAGAGAGGAGAGGAGAAAAGAGAGAGAAGATAAGAGAGGAAAAAAAGAGAGAGGATCATACAGGGAGTAGAACCAGAGTGTGCTTCCTCCCTCCTACTGGCAACCTCCTGACAGTTTCATAATTTGGAGCATGGAGAGAGGAAAGTCTCCGTCCGTCTCTCTCTCTCTCTCTCTCTCTCTCTCTCTCTCTCTCTCTCTCTCTCTCTCTCTCTCTCTCTCTCTCTCTCTCTCTCTCTCTCTCTCTCTCTCTCTCTCTCTCTCTCTCTCTCTCTCTCTCTCTCTCTCTCTCTCTCTCTCTCTCTCTCTCTCTCTCTCTCTCTCTCTCTCTCTCTCTCTCTCTCTCTCTCTCTCTCTCTCTCTCTCTCTCTCTCTCTCTCTCTCTCTCTCTCTCTCTCTCTCTCTCTCTCTCTCTCTCTCTCTCTCTCTCTCTCTCTCTCTCTCTCTCTCTCTCTCTCTCTCTCTCTCTCTCTCTCTCTCTCTCTCTCTCTCTCTCTCTCTCAGCCCCAAATGGAATGTTATTTTTTTTTTCTCCCATGACAGTACAGGAAAACAGAAAACAAACAGTAGGAAAGAAATAAAGTACTACAATATTTTGTTTTTTCATTTGGTCAAAGACATGCATTATGTTTCAAGCAGGAAAATTGCACCAACAGCATTAAACACAGTACAAGTAGCGTCTCCATGGCAGTGGCATAAGCTATTTAAACACAATAGGTAAACATTTTTTTATTACATAAACAGTGCATTAAGAAAATACAGAATGCATTTCATAAGATGTATTTCATAGTAAACCTATACACACCTATACATCTTATAGAACTACATTTTCCACACGCTCTCCTAACGTTAGATGGCCTAACACATACTGCTGTTATTCATCCCTCATATACCTCTCTGTCCCTGAGCAGTTTGTGTCCCTCTTTACCTTTTGACTTGAAAACACCCCTTTATTAAACCCTAATGTCACTGTTTTTCTTCTTCAGTTCATACATCACATTTCCCCCAAGAGCTACATGGGAAAGAGCTTGTTTACAATAGAACAGAACTTTCAGCACAGGCTGGGGGGGGGGGGGGCTTCAAAAGACGCTCACTGGTCATTTTATGCCCAACACTTTATTTTCTTTGGATTCCAACCCCTCAATGGCTGTTCCAACCGACAGACAGACTGCGGCCCAGAGTGCAGCAGTAGAGTCCTGGCATTGACTTCAGCCTGTGAAGCGAATCAGGGCCCTGCTACACTGCAGTAACTACACAAAACCGCCAATAGCCCTACAACTCTCCAAGACTCCATTACCTTGGCCATAAAAGAAAATGTTAGCAACGCCCCATAGCTCCTGGGCAGAGATTGGGAAATCGGTTGCCTTTCTCCTTCAGAGAAAGATCTATCCAGCCCACGCCGTGTCCCTGACCCGTTGGCTTTGCCCTGTGTATCTCTGCCAAGATTGTGTATGTCTGTATGTGTGTGTGTGTGTGTGTGTGTGTGTGTGTGTGTGTGTGTGTGTGTGTGTGTGTGTGTGTGTGTGTGTGTGTGTGTGTGTTTTGCCATGCAAATAACATTATTTTAAGCTCCAGGAGTTTTGAAAACAAAGAACGTGAATAACAACTTACAATAAATTAAATCTGACTAAAGTATAGCCAAATCAGTACTCTTTATGACAGCTCACCCCAAAATTCTACTTAGACGGTGCCAATCACCCCCATTCATTTGAGAATAAGGCTCTACACCACAGAACGTGTGTTATTTGGATTTCACTCGACATTAGACCACTTTTGAGATGTGAAAAGGGAAGTCTTAGTTGTCGGGTCAAACTGTCCCTATAAGTGTGTCAGTTGTTGCTCTGTGGTCAGTCACTGTGGTTAAAGCTCAGTGGTTCTAGATGGAATTAACAGTGTGAGGCAGCCTGAGGCGGACCACTGCTTCACTTGAACTGTGTCACCACTGACAACAAGAACAAGGCCATTTTACCCTGCCCTATCAACTGGCTGAGCTCAATACAACGCTACAAGAAAGTTGGTCAAAATGTCCCAGCATATAACTCTGATACATGTACTTCAGATGTATAGTGAGTGATTGCTGTATGACACTTTCATCCAATGACCCTTCCAGTTACAAGACATCTTCAGTGTGTGTATCTGTGGTTAGGGGCAACTTCTACCTTGAATACCAAGGAGTAAAGAGTGTACAGGAGAGTGGTGGGTTGGAGCCAAGCTCGCCTCCTCCAGGTCAGAGCATGTTAACGTCCACGTACCGTATAGACCTAGGCTACATGTCAGATTTTTTTCTCAAAGTCAAACCATATCTGCCCTGCCCGGCAACAGAGAGAGGACCTGTTTGATATGTTTGCTTAAGGAGAGCTAATCACAGACTCCCATCTGCTTCTATTACATAATTCCCAGCACAAGGTATGTGTATGTGTGTGTGCTTGTGTGTCTGTATGTGTTTGTGTTTAATCCTTCCATGAGTCTCTGAGGCTTGGATTTAAACTTGTTAAAATCAGTAATATAGTCAAACCCTTTTTACCACCAGTGACGTCATCG
The DNA here is from genome assembly GCF_036934945.1 of Oncorhynchus masou masou. Classification (NCBI taxonomy): domain Eukaryota; kingdom Metazoa; phylum Chordata; class Actinopteri; order Salmoniformes; family Salmonidae; genus Oncorhynchus; species Oncorhynchus masou. The sequence continues at coordinate 16,074,895 of NC_088244.1, forward strand.
GTAATGTCATCAGGGGGTTGGAACTTAGAAGTGAAGCCATCCTGGAGTCTACACACTTCTTCTCTCTGTCATCTTTGTGAGAATGTGTGTTTTCATACACAACAATGTTTGCATACGGTGTGTGTGTGTGCACGTGTGTCTGTTATTGTGTGTTATCATGTTATTTGGGGGGATTGTGTGTCGCTCTGTACACAAGCCATGCTTTATTAACGGTACCATATTTATACAAAAATAAATCTATATGTAAAATGTGACACAAATGGTAAGGTAAGGTGAACAGTGACACAGTTCATAACATGATGCTCAGTCTGGTCTGGTCGGGACCTGTTTGAGTCTGGCTGAGAGGGTGCAGTCCAGACTGAGTTAGCCAGACTGGCTCTGCGGTAAAGCTCAGAGACGTAGGGTAGATTGGGTTCCTTTGAGTCCAGTGGTGTAAATGAGGGGGAATCCCTCAGGTTGTCCTGTGTGGCTCATTTGGAAGAGCATGGTGTTTGCAATGCCATGGTTGTGGGTTCAATTCCCATGGGGGACCAGAAAGAAAATGTATTCATTCACTGCTGTAAGTTGCTCTACTGTGTACAAGAGTGTCTGATAAACAACTTGAGCTTGAACCTGGGCTCCTATCCAAGGTTCAACTAGCCTCGAACCCCTATATGGGCTTCCCCAGTCAGTACCATGCCCACCAGTGGTTGGGTGACCCTGGGTTGAGATACTGTTTAAACCTGGTGTTAGAATGCATAACATTTGCTGCTTGATTTCAGCAGGTTTTCCCAAAGTTGGTCCTGGGGCCCCCCTGGGTGTGGTTTTTCCCCTAGCACTACACAGCTGATTCATATAATAAAAGCTTGATGATGAGTTGGTTATTTGAATCAAAACGTGTACCCAGGGGGGCCCCAGAAACGAGTTAGGGAAACCCTGCTATGGAGTATCACAGTACGAGTCATAATACCCATAACACCTAGAGGTCAAACAGGGGAATGGTTCAAATTGTTTTTCTACCATACATTTCCCCATCTGAGTTTTTAGAAATACTTCAAATAAGGGCTGTGTTTCGTGTAAGTTTTGATAAGCATGTAAATCTCTATAAACAAGGTGAATTCTATCCATATATTTAACTGTATTTCTTCCCCAAAAATGAAATTGTAATTAGTTGCTAATTTGGCTATCATAAAGAACTACACATGCATTGGTGAATCGTCTGGTGCAATTTTTAAATGGACTCAATACCTGTTAGCAAAGGTGTCAGCTAGAGATGACACAAATTTGGCTTGGTGCAGGAGATTGCATGGATTTGTTGTTTTTTGATGCTAATTGGCATTTTAGAATCTGAGAGTAAATAGAGACTAATATATTGGTAAAATTCCCTTGTACGAGATGAACATTTACATGTCACGCCAGGGTAAGCCTACATGAAACAAAGCCCTTATTTTAAGTGTTTCTAACATCTCCTATGGGAAAACTTTATGGGAGAAAAACGATTGGAACCATTTCCCTGTTTGAACGCTAGGTTTTATGGGTATTATGACACCTCCACTGTGGGGCTCTATGTACATTGCTTCCAGTCACTTTCATAGCGTAAAGAAGGTGTAGACAGGATCAGAAGAACCCAAACAGGTCAGAACCCAGCCCAGTGTGTGTGTGTGTGTGTGTGTGTGTGTGTGTGTGTGTGTGTGTGTGTGTGTGTGTGTGTGAGCCAGTGTCTCTCAGCTACAGGCCAGTGACATACATCTCCATCCCATCGTTGAAGGTGAAGATGGTGGTGGTGCTGGCACTGTTGGCCCCCTGTTTCACATCGCTGATGGTCTCATAGAAGTTCTCCCCCCCAGGCAAGGCCCTAGATGGAGGGGCCGGGGGGCATGCTGGAGGTCCCTGGGGGCATGGGGCCTCTGGAGACGATGCTCCCTGCTGAGGAAGCTTCTTCCTGGGCTTTAGTGTAGCGTTCGCCCCCAGCGCACCGTTATTGGTTCCTGCCCACTCACGTTTCCGGTGGGAGTCGATAGTGGCGTACGCCGGGTCCGACTCGGCCACCACACAGGGGGGGCAGGACCTGTCGCCGACGGGCTCGTAGCAGGGCTCCTCATGGGATCGGGCCTGGCCACCCTGGATCCCCCGACCGCCACCCCATGCCCCGTTCCCTCCCTCATTCCCTCCTGCTTCTCCTCCCCTACCTCCTCCATTCTTCCCCCCAGAGCAGTGGTTGCGGGGGAGGGTCTTGGCTGCGCTGTGGTCTGGGGAAGGTTTCTTCTTCTGTGGTTTACACACAGTGGAGTAGGTGTCTGTGATCTGAAGATGAGACAGAGAGAGGGAGAGACACTTAGCTATCACATATAGTACAACTGTTGATGTTGTGGCTACACACATCTTACACATGCAGACTTGTTCAACAGGGAGAAGGCTATAATACAGCTCAAACAGTCTCACTTATGGTACATGGAAATAAAGGACAATATGACCGACCACAATGATTTACTTAAGTTGAGTAATTTATTGTCCTAAATTGTCTTTTTTTATTATACATGCAGTGTGTTCGGAAAGTATTCAGACCCCTTGAATTTTTTCCACATTTTGTTACGTTACAGCCTTATTCTAAAATGGACTAAATAGTTGTGTTCCTAATCAATCTACACACAATACTCCCATAATGACAAAGCAAATGTATCTATAAAAAAACTGAAATATCACATTTACATAAGTATTCAGAACCTTTACTCAGTACTTTATGAAGCACCTTTGGCAGCGATTACAGCCTCGAGTCTTCTTGGGTATGACGCTACAAGCTTGGCATACCTGTATTTTGGGAGTTTTTTCCATTCTTCTCAAGCTCTTTCAGGTTGGATGGGGAGCATCACTGCGCAGCTATTTTCAGGTCTATCCAGAGATGTTCGATTGGGTTCAAGTCCGGGCTCTGGCTGGGCCACTCAAGAGACTTGTCCCGAAGCCCCTCTTGTGTTGTCTTGGCTGTGTGCTTAGGGTCATTGTCCTGTTGTAAGGTGAACCTTCGCCCCAGTCTTAGGTCCTGAGCTCTCTATAGAAGGTTTTCATCAAGGATCTCCCTGTACTTTGCTCTGTTCATCTGTCCCTCGATCCTGACTATTCACACAGATGCTGCTGCTGAAAAACATCCCCACAGCATGATGCTGCCACCACCATGCTTCTCTGTAGGGATGGTGCCAGGTTTGATCAATTGAAACAGGATTCACCTGATCTAAATTCCGCGTCTCATAGCAAAGTGTCTGAATACTTAAGTAAATAAGTTATTTCTGTTTCTTATTTGTAATAAATTTGCACACATTTCTATAAAAAAATGTTTGCTTGTTCTTATGGGTTATTGTGTGTAGATTGATGAATAACGCTGTAACAAAACAAAAAGTGGAAGAAGTGAAGGGGTCTGAATACTTTCCGAATGCATCGTACTCTGGAGACAGGCCCATGCCAAAAGTTTAACACTGTAGGAAAATCCCCTGGGGTCTGAGAGAGCTAGAGAATGAGAGCGATATGGAGAACGATAGGTAGAAAGAGCGATATAGAGAACGATAGGTAAAGAGAGAGATATGGAGAACGATAGGTAAAGAGAGAGATATGGAGAACGATAGGTAAAGAGAGAGATATGGAGAACGATAGGTAAAGAGAGAGATATGGAGAACGATAGGTAAAGAGAGAGATATGGAGAACAATAGGTAAAGAGAGTGATATGGAGAACGATAGGTAAAGAGAGAGATATGGAGAATGATAGGTAAAGAGAGCGATATGGAGAACGATAGGTAAAGAGAGAGATATGGAGAACGATAGGTAAAGAGAGAGATATGGAGAACGATAGGTAAAGAGAGAGATATGGAGAACGATAGGTAAAGAGAGAGATATAGAGAACGATAGGTAAAGAGAGAGATATGGAGAACGATAGGTAAAGAGAGAGATATGGAGAACGATAGGTAAAGAGAGAGATATGGAGAACGATAGGTAAAGAGAGAGATATGGAGAATGATAGGTAAAGAGAGAGATATATGGAGAACGATAGGTAAAGAACGATAGGTAAAGAGAGAGATATGGAGAACGATAGGTAAAAGAGAGAGATATGGAGAGCGATAGGTGGAGAAGAGAACGATAGGTAAAAGAGAGATATATAGATATGGAAAACGATAGGTAAAGAGAGAGATATGGAGAACGATAGGTAAAGAGAGATATGGAGAACAATAGGTAAAGAGAGAGATATGGAAAACAATAGGTAAAGAGAGAGATATGGAGAACGATAGGTAAAGAGAGAGATATGGAGAACAATAGGTAAAGTGAGAGTGAGCTGTTTGCTCAGCAAGCATTTCTCATGAGCAGTAGAGCAGAGGTGCCAGTCCGGGTGTGAACATGGAAGACACCCATGACCATATCCCCAAATCCTTTGGGACACTACTCTCCTAATAAAACTATGACACAGGAATGCCATGGAGGTCACAACGTCAGTTAAATGAAATGCCTCTGCAAGGTTCTACACATGCCATTTTGTTGTGAAAATGTTAAAGACTTAAGAGCTCTAGTAGTTACACTCACTCACTCACTCACTCAATCACAATCAAACTTGCACTCACTCACTCACTCACAATCAAACTCTCACTCACACACTCACTCACAATCAAACTCTCACTCACACACTCACTCACTAACTCACTAACTCACTCACTCAATCACAATCAAACTCACTAACTCACTCACTAACTCACTAACTCACTCACTCAATCACAATCAAACTCACTAACTCACTCACTAACTCACTCACTGAGAAGCATGTTTTAGTGTTTTGGCTGGCATACAGATCCCTGACACACACCATTCTATTTTCTCCACTACTTGTCCGGGCTGACTGTGGTGAAATGTAACTGGTTTATCCTGTGGTTAGGTAACTCTGCCACTCAACCCAGCCACAGCACACAGCAGGCTGATAACACAGTTTACTCTAGCTTATCCTGCCTGGGAAAAATGGCTCAGGTTACTGCACTGTGCAAGTAGTGTCAACACATATACACACAGGCCTTGCATACTTTAGGTGCGGGCTGACACACAGACAGGCAGTCACGAGGGCAATAAAAACCTCACCATATCATCAAAGGCACCAAGCCTGCTGTACGTTTCACATGTAGAATACTAGTGTTGAATTGAGCATAAAGTGCATTCGGAAAGTATTCAGACCTCTTGACCTTTTCCACATTTAGTTATATTGCAGCCTTATTTTTTTAATTTCACCTTTACTTAACCAGGTAGGCTAGTTGAGAACAAGTTCTCATTTACAACTGCGACCTGGCCAAGATAATGCAAAGCAGTGCGTCACAAACAACAACACAGAGTTACACATGGAATAAACAAACATACAGTCAATAATACAATGGAAAAAGTCTATATACAGTATGTGCAAATGAGGCAGGATAAGGGAGGTAAGGCAATAAATAGGCCATCGTGGCAAAATAATTACAGTATAGCAATTAAACACTGGAGTGATAGATGTGCAGAAGATGAGTGTGCAAGTAGAGATACTGAAGTGCAAAATAAAATAAATAAATAACAGTATGGGGATAGGGTAGTTGGATGGGCTATTTACAGATGGGCTATGTACAGGTGCAGTGATCTGTGAGATGCTCTGAACGCTGGTGCTTAAAGCTAGTGAGGGAGATATGAGTCTCCAGCTTTAGTGATTTTTGCAGTTCGTTCCAGTCATTGGCAACAGAGAACTGGAAGGGAAGGAGGAATTGGCTTTGGGGGTGACCAGTGAAATATACCTGCTGGAGCACATGCCAAGGGTAGGTGCTGCTCTGGTGAGAGGTGAGCTGAGACAAGGCGGGGCTTTACCTAGCAAAGACTTATAGATGACCTGGAGCCAGTGGGTTTGGCGACGAATATAAAGCGAGGGCCAGCCAACGAGAGCATACAGGTCTGTGGTGGGTAGTATATGGGGCTTTGGTGAAAAAACAGATGGCACTGTGATAGACTGCATCCAATTTGCTGAGTAGAATGTTGGAGGCTATTTTGTAAACGACATCGCCGGAGTCAAGGTTTGGTAGGATAGTCAGTTTATGAGGGTATGTTTGGCAGCATGAGTGAAGGAGGATTTGTTCCGATTCTAGATTTAATTTTGGGCTGGAGATGCTTAATGTGAGTTTGGAAGGAGAGTTTACAGTCTAACCAGACACCTAGGTATTTGTAGTTGTCCACATATTCTAAGTCAGAACCGTCCAAAGTAGTGATGCTGGACGGGCGGGCAGGTGTGGGCAGCAATCGGTTGAAGAGCATACATTTAGTTTTGCTTGCATTTAAGAGCAGTTGGAGGCCACGGAAGGAGAGTTGTATGGCATTGAAGCTCGTCTGGAGGTTGGTTAACACAGTGTCCAAAGAAGGGCCAGATGAATACAGAATGGTGTCGCCTGCGTAGAGGTGGATCAGAGAATCACCAGCAGCAAGAGCGACATGATTGATGTATACAGAGAAAAGAGTCGGCCCGAGAATTGAACCCTATGGCACCCCCATAGAGACTGCCAGAGGTCCGGACAACAGGCCCTCCGATTTGACACACTGATCTCTGTCTGAGAAGTAGTTGGTGAACCAGGCGAGGCAGTCATTTGAGAAACCAAGGCTGTTGAGTCTGCTGATAAGAATGTGGTGATTGACAGAGTCGAAAGCCTTGGCCAGGTCAATGAATACGGCTGCATAGTATTGTCTCTTATCGATGGCGGTTATGATGTCGTTTAGGACCTTGAGCGTGGCTGAGGTGCACCCATGGCCAGCTCTGAAACCAGATTGCATAGTGGAGAAGGTATGGTGGGATTCAAAATAGTTGGTGATCTGTTTGTTAACTTGTCTTTCTAAGATTTTAGAAAGGCAGGGCAAGATGGATATAGGTCTATAACAGTTTGGGTCTAGAGTGTCTCCCCCTTTGAAGAGGGGGATGACCGCGGCAGCTTTCCAATCTTTGGGGATCTCAGACGACACAAACGAGAGGTTGAACAGGCTAGTAATAGGGGTTGCAACAATTTCGGCAACTAATTTTTAGAAAGAGAGGGTCATTTTGGAGCTCTGTCTGTATTTGGGTGAAGGAGAAATGGGGAGGCTTGGGCAAGTTTCTGTGGGGGGTGCAGGGCTGTTTACAGGGGTAGGGGTAGCCAGGTGGAAAGCATGGCCAGCTGTAGAAAAATGCTTATTGAAATTCTCAATTATCGTGGATTTATCGGTGCTGTTTCCTAACCTCAGTGCAGTGGGCAGCTGGGAGAAGGTGCTCTTATTCTCCATGGACTTCACAGTGTCCCAGAACATTTTGGAGTTTGTGCTACAGGGTGCAAATGTATGTTTGAAAAAGCTAGCCTTTGCTTTCCTAACTTCCCTGAAAAGTTGCATATCGCGGGGACTACTTGATGCTAATGCAGAACGCCACAGGATGTTTTTGTGCTGGTCAAGGGCAGTCAGGTCTGGAGTGAACCAAGGGCTATATCTGTTCCTGGTTCTACATTTTTTGAATGGGGCATGCTTATTTAAGATGGTGAGAAAAGCAGGTTTTTTTATACTTAGTTTTTCTTGTAGGAACGCAAAGAAAGTACAAATAAAGTCAAAAAAAAAAAAGTGCACTTCATACCTTCATCACCATATCATCATATTAGTTACATTGACATCTTTGAATTTGACCTTTTCCAAGAACGAAACCCATTTTCCCAGTATTCTTGACCTCTCTCCTGTTGAGTTCTTAAAGCAAAGGTCATACGCTCCATGTGGTGTATTTCTTCTACAATGTCTATCCATTGTGTCACTGTGGGAGGGTCTTTTTGTAGCCATTTCCTAGTGAAAGCCTTTTTACTGGCTGCCAGTAGGACCTTCAAGAGGTACTTTTCTCTATTGTGTAAGTTATCAGGTATTTCACCAATGTACAAAGAAATGAATGTTTGTTCTATGTCAAATCCCATTATTTTTCCAATGTTAGATCTTATTTCTCCCCAGTAAGTTTCAATTGCGGGGCAAGTCCAAAAGTTATGAGAGTGGTCCGCCCTCAATAGACCTCATTCTCTCCAACAAGGGTGTAGTGAGCCAGTCTGTTTTGATTTCAGTTTAGGTGTTATGAAGAAACGTATTACATTCTTCCAACAGAATTCTCTCCATGACCTTGAGTTGGTGGAGCTTTGTTGAGTCTCTAATATGTTCAACCATGTTTCATCAGTTATTTCAATGTTAAGTTCCTCCTCCCATTTGTTTTTAATATAGTTTGTAGAATGTTTCTTTGAGGATTGAATACCCAAGTAGAGATTTGAAATAGTTTTTTTGTTACTCCCCAAGTTGTATGCGTTAGTGAATACTTGGATTAATTTTGGAGGTGCTCGAGGGTCAGTCACTTTTATCTCCCTTAAGAAATAGTGTCGAACTTGTAGGTATCTGTAAAAATCTTGTTTATCCAAGCCATGTTTTCTACTTAGGTCCTGGAAGTTATCTAGGTTCCCATTCCTTATAATTGTACTGAATGATGTGATGCCTTTCTGCGTCCATTGTTTAAACCTGCTGTCCTGAGTTGCAGGGATGAAGCTGGGGTCGTATGCGGGCCAACTCAGCAGTTTGATCTTTCTGTCTAAATTATTTTGCTTAACTACCCTAAACCATGTCTTCAGAGAGAAATTAATCCACCGATTTTGTCTATTGTATATTTATTTTACCATGTCCTTATTTCCCAAAACTGACTGTATGGGTCAGTATCTCTGTCAAAGTAGTCTCCATGTCTTACCATTTGGATTCGTATTCTGAATTGCACCAACACAGGTTTAGGTTTGGTAAGGCCATACCCCCACAGTTATCTTTTGGTAACTCTAATGTTGTATATCTAGTTCTTGGTCTCTTACTCTTCCAGATAAACCTTGATATCCGTTCATCCCATTCCCTAAACTGTTTAGGTGGGATTTCTATGGGCAGTGGTTAGGACAAATACAGTAACCTTGGCAGGATGTTCATTTTGATTGTTTCAATTCTAGTACTAAGATCTAAGGGAAGGGAATTCATATATTTTCTTGTTAATGTGATCGTAATTCATGCAATAAAGTTTGGGAGTATCTTTTGGTAAATTTACTCCCAGATATATAATGGATGAAGAGGTCCAGGTGAAGTTATACCTCCTCTTCAGATCTTCCTGTGGGGTATAATTATATACTAGGGCTTGGGTCTTGTGTACGTTAAGCACATACCCTGAATATGTTCCAAATGTTGTAAAACATCCATCAATCTAGATACACTTGAGCCTGGGTCTTTAAGGAATAACAGAAGGTCATCAGCATACATGCATATCTTATGTTCACTGCCTCTTATTGTTATTCCCTCTAAGGTTGGGTCCTGTCTTATTGCCTGTGCTAATGGTTCGAGGTACAAGGAGAAGAGTGTAGGTGAAAGATTACAGCCTTGTCATGCCCCTCGCTCTAATTTTATCGTTTGTGTCAAATGTCTATTTATCTTTATTCTAGCGGTCGGACATGAATACAGTGTTTTGATGCACTGTATCACTTCTTTGTTGAAACCAAATCTTTCCATAACTTGGAATAGGTAATCCCATCCCACTGAATCAAATGCTTTTTCTGCATCTAGGCTGATTAATACACTCATTTTATTCTGAGTAATGTGGTCCATGACATGTAGTGTTCTCCTTATATTGTCCTGTGTCTGCCTATTTTGTATGAAACCAGTTTGATCTCCATCAATCAATTCTGGGATTATGTTCTCCATTCTTTTGGCTATTATTGATGCATATAGTTTATAATCTGTGTTAAGAATTGCGATAGGTCTATATGAACTGCATTCTTTCTTATCTTTACCCTCTTCTGGGATTACTGATATGATGTCCTCTCCATGACGGTGGGAGACCCCCCTCCCTCAGAGTTCAGTTAAAATAGGCCTTAAGTAGAGAGCTAATTGTTCTCTGAAAGTATTGAACCATTCTGAAGGGAAGCCATCAGTGCCTGGAGACTTGTTGACTTTTTGTTGAGATATTGCTTTATTAATTTCTTCGGTGGATATTTCTAAAGTTAGTCTATCATTTTGCTCTGTCCCAATTGAGGGGAGATCAAGTGAGTTCAAAAAGTGCTCTATTGTCTGTGCATCTGCCTTCTCTGTTTGCTTGAACAGATTTGTGATCATTCAGCATGCTTGTATTAAGTCTCCATATAGTATTTCTTGGTTTGCTATCAAGGTGTAGAGTAAGGTAAACTATATTTATGATATGATAAGTCACTCTGCCCGATCCTACAATCCTTAAGCCTGTGTCTGTCTATCTGCAATGTACATAAAAAAGTAGTCTAACCTGGAGTATTCAGTGTGGCGGGCTGAGTAAAATGTATATTCCTTATCGGTCTTGTGGGTGTCACGCCATACATCGAGCAGTCTTAGATCCTGCAGTATCCTATTGATCTTTTTGGCAACTAGGCTCATTTTCCTATTTTGGTTTGTGCTGTCCAATTTTGAGTTTAGAATTGTGTTAAAGTCCCCTCCACAGATAAGAGTGCCAGTGGTTTCTGTGGCAATTAAATCAAACACCTTCCCGTAGAAGACCATGTCACTCCCTGGGGGTGCGTATACATTAAATAATATAACTCCCTGGTTTTCCAGTTTACATTTAACAAGTATAAATCTACCCTCCTTGTCTTTTATTTCTGACATAAACTCAAAATTAACTGAATTTGGGATCAAGATTGCAACTACCCTCCCCATTTTTTTTTTTAAGAAAAAAAAAAGTGTTCCTATATCCCATTTTCTTGAGTTTCTCATGTTCAGGTGTGGATTAGTGAGTTTCCTGCCAGAATAGTATGTCAACTCTCTCCCGTTTCATCTCTGCTATTACCTTACTTCTCTTGATGCCACTCCCCAGTCTGTTTACATAGAGACTTATGACCTTACTTCTCTTGATGTCACTCCCCAGTCTGTTTACATAGAGACTTATGACCTTACTTCTCTTGATGTCACTCCCCAGTCTGTTTACATAGAGACTTATGACCTTACTTCTCTTGATGTCACTCCCCAGTCTGTTTACATAGAGACTTATGACCTTACTTCTCTTGATGTCACTCCCCAGTCCGTTTGCATTGAGACTTATGACCTTACTTCTCTTGATGTCACTCCCCAGTCTGTTTACATAGAGACTTATGACCTTACTTCTCTTGATGTCACTCCCCAGTCTGTTTACATAGAGACTTATGACCTTACTTCTCTTGATGTCACTCCCCAGTCTGTTTACATTGAGACTTATGACCTTACTTCTCTTGATGTCACTCCCCAGTCTGTTTACATAGAGACTTATGACCTTACTTCTCTTGATGTCACTCCCCAGTCCGTTTGCATTGAGACTTATGACCTTACTTCTCTTGATGTCACTCCCCAGTCTGTTTACATAGAGACTTATGACCTTACTTCTCTTGATGTCACTCCCCAGTCCGTTTACATTGAGACTTATGACCTTACTTCTCTTGATGTCACTCCCCAGTCCGTTTACATTGAGACTGATGACCTTACTTCTCTTGATGTCACTCCCCAGTCCGTTTACATTGAGACTTATGACCTTACTTCTCTTGATGTCACTCCCCAGTCCGTTTACATTGAGACTTATGACCTTAAATTCCCCATGATGCATCAATATAAATAAAATACCCTGTGCACCATATCTGCCTGCTCATCATGAACCTAAAAATTAACGACAAATCAAGAACGATAATAAGAGAAAAGCACTTTTAAAGAATAACCAGGCATCCTCTACTGACGGAATGAGGTCAATATGCTTCCAGGATACCCGGCCAGGTCGATTAGAAAGGCCAGCTCACTGAAGTGTTTTAGGGAGCGTTTGACAGAGATCAGGGGTGGTCTGTACTTAAAATTGATTAAGGACATTCCTGTTGTAAATTTAAATGATTGGAAAGACACATACCTGTCTATATAAGGTCTCACAGATGACAGTGCATGTCAGAGCAAAAACCAAGCGATGAGGTCAAAGTAATTGTCTGTAGAGCTCCGAGACAGGATTGTGTCGAGGCACAGATCTGGGGAAGGGTACCAAAACATTTCTGCAGCACTGAAGGTCCCCAAGAAGACAGTGGCCTCCAACATTCTTAAATGGAAGAAGTTTGGAACCACCATGACTCTTCCTAGAGCTGGCCGCCCGGCCAAACTGAGCAATCAGGGGAGAAGGGCCTTGGTCAGGGAGGTGACCAAGAACCCAATGGTCACTCTGATAGAGCAGATGTGTTGTTACCTACCCTTACCACCTGGGGGCGGCCTGTCAGGAAGTCCAGGATCCAGTTGCAGAGGGAGGTGTTGAGTCCCAGGGTCCTTAGCTTAGTGATGAGCTTTGAGGGCACTATGGTGTTGAACGCTGAGCTGTAGTCAATGAATAGCATTCTCACGTAGGTGTTTCTTTTGTCCAGGTGTGAAAGGGCAGTGTGGAGTGCAATAGAGATTGCATCGTCTGTGTATCTGTTGGAGCGGTATGCAAATTGGAGTGGGTCTAGGGTTTCTGGGATAATGGTGTTGATATGGGCCATGACCAGCCTTTCAAAGCACTTCATGGCTACATACATGAGTGCTACGGGTCGGTAGTCATGTAGGCAGATTACCTTGGTGTACTTGGGCACAGGGACTATGGTGGTCTGCTTGAAACATGTTGGTGTTACAGACTTGGTCAGGGACAGGTGAAAATGTCAGTGAAGACACTTGCCAGTTGGTCAGCGCATGCTCGGAGTACACGTCCTGGTAATCCGGTGAAGCATGGTGGCGGCAGCGTCTGGGAGACTAGTCAAGATCGATGATTATAAAGAGCTAAGTATAAAGATATCCTTGATGAAAACCTGCTCCAGGGGCTCAGGACTTTAGACTGGGGCGAAGGTTCAAACTTCCAACAGGACAATGAACCTAAGCACACAGCCAAGACAACACAAGAGTGGCTTCGGAACAAGTCTCTGAATGTCCTTGAGTGGCCCAGCTAGAGCCCGGACTAGAACCTGATCGAACATCTCTGGAGAGACCTGAAAATAGCTGTACAGCGATGCTACCCTTCCAACGTGACAGAGCTTGAGAGGATCTGCAGAGAAGAATGGGAGAAACTCCCCCAAATACAGGTATGCCAAGCTTGTAATGTCATACCCAAGAAGACTGGAGGCTGTAATTGTTGCCAATGGTGCTTCAACAAAGTACTGTGTAAAGGGTCTGAATACTTATGTAAATGTAATATTTCAGTTTTTTTTTAAATACATTTGCTAACATTTCTAAAAACCTGTTTTCCTTTCTCATTACAGGGCGTAGATTGATGAGGGGTAAAACACTATTTAATACATTTTAAAATAAGGCTGTAATGTAACAAAATGTGGAAAAAGTGAAGGGGTCTGAATACTTTCCGAATGCACTGTATATTTTTTATACTCTGAAAAACCTCATACAAGAGAAGATGAACAAAAAGAGTTCCTCTTTTCATAAGATTCAACATGAAATCTCTCTCTCGTCTCTCGTTCACTGTCTTTCTCTCTCTCTCTCTCTCTCTCTTCCTGACAGACTTCGAGCCACACGTATATACCCTGCCCCCACAAAACTGTGGTGATCGTTTTTGATAAACAAAGACCCTACCGTGCGCTGTGTGTGGGCTCTGTGCAGTAATTCTGTATGCGTATGTTTGTGTGTGTGAATGTGTGCATGCACATGCGCTCTGCAGCGTTTTCAGCAGAGGAAGGAAGTCGAAGTCACAAGACGATGGGGGTTTCAGAACTTCAGTTGTTGAGGAAGCTTGTACGGTATTTTTTTAATATATTTTTTCAATTCTCCTCCTACTCTTATCCTTGTCTCTAAGATACTGTTCATATGTCTGCTCTCTGTGTGTGACAGAACTATTAACTTGGTATCAAAACTAATTTTGAGATATCTTAAATATCGTATTTCTGTTATTTTGTGGATATCAGAAAATACGTAGTGAGTTTCAGAATGTTTTGTCTGCATTATGTATGTTAGGGGGTAAGACCCAGTTTGGGAGATCTGATTGGTTGAGAGCAGGCCAGCGCCTACCAAAGGCAAGTAGAGGAGTGGAGGAACGAGAGGAGAGGGAGGAGTGGAGGAGCGAGAGAAGAAGGAGGAGTGGAGGGTAGTGGTGGAAATTCAACAGACACACTCCAGAGTATACTAGGGTGTGTCTGAACAACAGAGAGAACTCAGAGTGAACAAGAACAGTATTAAAGAGAAAAAGGGATTAATAACTGTTCATTTTGTTTCATAGATGATTTTATAGCTAATATATTCCAACTACGCAAGAAAAAAATACATGGAAGAGGGATTAAGGGTGAAGACGAGAGAAAGGGAAAGACAGAGACAAACAGCAAGAGACAAAGAGAGTGAAAGATTTAGTGATTGAGGGAGAAAGAGGGAGAGAAACCACTTAAACTCTGCTCACAGCCACAGGAGGCAGTGGCTCAAACCTGTCTTATACCCAGAAACAAGGAGTTTATAGCTCATCAGCTGCTTCTTCCTGACTCGGGAGCTAAACTACAGCCTGGTCACAAGTAGCCTGCTTCTGCTGCACTCTCCTCATAACATCCTGTACACTATGTATGGACAGAGGATGACTCAGTGTCTTCCTGTTACATTCAGTTTAACAGAGGCAGGGGGATGTTAAATGTAAATAAAGCCTATATATGTGGAAACCTAAAAGAAGGAAATGAAAACGATCTGGAAATAAATGGAAAAACGTGCAATACGGACTCCCCTGTGGTACATTTGTAGATGACCTATGTTACCCATTCAGAAAAAGAGTTTAAGTCAAGTTAGAACCTGTCTATTTAGGTGAACATGGAAGAACGTGGCCCTCCGAGTGTAATCCTGAACCCCACCCTGAAGCTAAAACAGTCAACACAAACTAACAATCCCCAGACCACTGGTCACTCCCTTAAGACACGGACACAAGGGCAGCGTTTGCTGGATGAGAGTACATAGAACCTCTGAACACATTGCCAGCCATAGTTTTCAAACTCATTCTATATATAGCGGGTGGTCCCTAAAACACACCGTGCTGAACGAACGGCAGACAAACATCAAATCAACATTTGGTTGGTGTGGGTGGAGAGAGAGACACATTCACAGCCCAGTAAGCTGTACAACTGTCCAATCCTGATCCGTTTCACCTGTCTTTGTGCTTGTCTCCACCCCCTCCAGGTGTCACCCATCTTCCTCAGTGTACTTATAGCTGTGTTCTCTGTTTGTCTGTTGCCAGTTCGTTTTGTTTCGTCAAGCCTACCAGCGTTTTTTCCCGAGCTCCTGGCTGTCTCTAGTTCCTGTTGTTTTCTAGCTTTCCTGGTTTTTGACCATTCTGCCTGACTTGACCCTGAGCCTGCTGTTCTGTAACTTCAGACACTGCTCTGGACTACTGACCTCTGTCTACCCTTGACCTGTTTTTAAATCTAAATCTAAATCCATAGACTTCCCAACAAACTTCAGGCCCTCAACTTTTAAAAAGGATGCGGATCAGATGGTATCCTAAATGAGATGCTCATATTCACTGGTGCAAAATGTAAATGGGCTACCTTAAAACATTTGTGTGAATGGTAACCTGGGGAAGGTTTTCTGTAGTATAAATGTAAGAGTTCTAAACTTCCTTAATAAACACAACGTCCTGGGTAAAAGCCAAAGTGGATTTATACCAAAACATAGCACAACCGATCGTATTTACACCCTAAACACCCTGATAGATAAACATGTCCACCAAAATAATACCAACATTTATGCTATCTTTATTGACTTCCAAAAATAATTTGATACTATTTGGCATACAGGATTGTTCACAAAGTTATTGAAAGTAGTGTTAGGGGTAAAACATATTACATAATTAAATAAATACGTGTAGCATCAAAATTAGCAAGAAAACAACAGAATTCTTTAACCAGGAGTGGGGCCTTTGCCAGGGTTGCAATCTATGCCCTGCGCGCTTCAATATTTACGTCAATGAATTGGCCATTTTAGAAAAATCTGCACAATTAGTCTGCACAATTCATAGGTTAAATGCATACGCATCTTCACAGATGACCTGTGCCTGCTGTCACCCTCAGCACATGGCCTACAGCAGAGTTTGGACCTGCTAGAACAGTACTGCCAGACCCGGGCCCTGGGAGTAAACACCAAAAATACTAAAATAATGATATTGCAGAAAATATCTAGATCTAAGGGAATTAGACCAAGTTCTCAATTGGTACAACATAAAAAGAGTACTGCACACACTACAATTACTTAAAAATAAGCTCAACTGGACACCTAAATGAGGCAGTGAATGAACTGAGACAGAAAGCATGGAAGCATTCAACGCCTGACCCAAAATTAAGTAAAGCTTTGAATATGTACAGACTCAGTGAGCATAGCCTTGCTATTGAGAAAGGCCGCCATAGGCAGACCTGTCTCTCAAGAGAAGACAGGCTATGTGCACAATGCCCACAAAATGAGATGCACTTCTTAACCTCCTGCCAAATGTATGACAATTTAGAGACACATATTTCCCTCCGATTACACAGACTCACAAAGAATTTGGATGTTTTATTTTTTTTTTAGAAACTCTCATATCTATTGGGTGAATTACCACCGGGTCCATCACAGCATCAAGATTTGTGACCTGGGGGCCTCCCGGGTGGCGCAGTGGTTAAGGGCACTGTAATGCAGCACCAGCTGTGCCACCAGAGACTCTGGGTTAGCGCCCAGGCTCTGTCGTAACCGACCGCGACTGGGAGGTCCGTGGGGCGACGCACAATTGGCCTAGCGTCGTCCGGGTTAGGGAGGGCTTGGTCGGTAGGGATGTCCTTGTCTCATCGCGCACCAGCGACTCCTGTGGCGGGCTAGGCGCAGTGCGCGCTAACCAGGGTTGCCAGATGCACGGTGTTTCCTCCGACACATTGGTGCGGCTGGCTTCCGGGTTGCATGCGCGCTGTGTTAAGAAGCAGTGCGGCTTGGTTGGGTTCTGTATCGGAGGACGCATGACTTTCAACCTTTGTCTCTCCCGAGCCCGTACGGGAGTTGTAGCGATGAGACAAGATACTAGCTACTAAAAAAATTGGATACCATGAAATTGGGGAGAAAACGGGGTAAAATAAAAAAATAAATAAAAAAAGATTTGTGACCTGTTGCCACAAGAAAAGGGCAACCAGGAAAAACAAACACCATTGTAAATACAACCCAAATTGATGTTGATTTATTTTCTCTTTTGTACTTTAACTATTTGCACATCATTACAACACTGTATATAAACATAAAATGACAATTTAAATGTCTTTATTATTTTGTAACTTAATGTATACTGTTCATTTTTATTGTTTAGTTCACTTTTGTTTATGATCTATTTCACTTGCTTTGGCAATGTAAACATGTTTCGCATGCCAATAAAGCCCTTAAATTGAATTGAATTGAGAGAGAGAGAGAGAGAGAGAGAGAGAGAGAGAGAGAGATAGGGAGGGGTTGCTTTACCCTCCTGACTCCAGACTGTCTCATTTCAAGAGACCCTCTCAAGTATCCCATAACTCCTCATGTCAATCATTCCAATTACTTCTGGTCTGGAACCGAGCGAAAATTGGAACTGGCCAGAAGTAGTGCACTACATGAGGAATGGGGTGTCACTTGGTCCTATAGTTTGACTGATATGTTAGAGCTAAGGGTCAGGGTGTAGAGGTTATGGGTTATGGGTTGACCCCCATATTGAGGTTCCACATGGCTGTAACCCGACCCTGCAGTTTAACCACAGACCAGGCCTCTGACCCAGTTTGACTCAGGAAGACATGGACGTCAAAGGTTGTCTGTGTTATGATGGCACGGCCAATCAAAGAGGAGCTCTCTTGGTAAACATGACCCCCTCTGTCACAATTCACACATAAAGTTAACCAGACCTGGGTTCAAATACACGTGTATTTGAGGATTTGTTGTTTAAATACATGTTTTCTGTGTATTTTAGTATATTTGCCCGGTCGGGCTCTCAGACCCTGTGTGTGTGTGTGTTCCTCTGGTCTTCTAGTGGTTCCAAAGGTCAAAACCAAAGCATGTGGTCAGTCACTATCGTCTTGGCCTTTGGAATAGCCTGCCAGAGAATCTGAGGGCCTCAGAAACTGTAGACATTTTTAAGAAAGACCTTAGGCTAGATATTTTTAGTCATGCTTTTACACTGAACAAAAATATAAACGCAACATGTAAAGTGTTGGTCCAATGTTTCATGAGCTGAAATAAAAGATCCCAGAAAAGTTTTACATGCACGAAAAGCATATTTCTCTCAATTGTTTTGCCCAAATTTGTTTACATCCCTGTTAGTGCGCATTTCTACTTTGCCAAAATAATCTACCTGACAGGTGTGGCATATCAAGAAATTGATTAAAAAGCATGATAATTACACATGTGCACCTTGTACTGGGGACAATAAAAGGCCCCTCCAACATGTGCAGTTTTGTCAGACAACACAATGCCACAGATGTCTCAAGTTTTGTTGGAGCGTGCAATTGGCATGCTGACTGCAGGAATGTCCATCAGAGCTTTTGCCAAATAATTTAATGTTAATTTCTCTACCATAAGCCGCATCCAACGTCGTTTTAGAGAATTTGGCAGTACGTCCAACCGGCCTCACAACCGCAGACCACGTGTATGGTGTCATGTGGGTGAGCGTTTTGCTGAGGTCAACATTGTGAACAGAGTGCCCAATGGTGGTGGTGGGGTTATGGTATGGGTAGGCATAAGCTACATACCACAAACACAACTATTTATTTGATCTCATTCTATATAAATAGAATACATTTGTCTCTTTATTGTATTCTTGTCTATCTTTATTTGTCATTTGTATAGAAAACTTGTGTTTGCCTTTTATTCTTTTATTTCTTTCAGCACTTTGAAATGCATCATCTGTAGACGTGCTACATACATAAAGATTGATTGATTGAAATGCGTGAGAGAGTATTTGACTCAGTGTATTTGAGTATTTTCAAATACTTTCCAAGTGTATTTCCAAATACATTCCAACTACTTGTTATTTTTTTTGAAAGAAAGGTTATCTGAATACATGTTTTGAAAAGTATTTTGAAAAGTAATTGAAATACCTGAAAAGTATTTGAACCCAGGTCTGAAGCTAACACACATTTACTGTACACAAACCATATATACCTAAGCAATGCACACACACAAATCCCGCCCTGACACAAATACCTTTTCCACCTCCACACACCCACACACACAGTCACATCCATCACCTCCATGGCTGTAGGTGTGTATCCCTGTCCGTTCTCCCCCGGGGGTGCAGGTGCTCGGTGCAGGGTGATGATGTCATCATCCTCTGGGGGCTTCCAGATGTACTGTTCCCCATTCCCCATGAATACCGTCTCCTGGTGGACACACAGAGAAGAGAGGTGAGGGCTCAGCTGGCAGCCTGGTCGCCAAGGCCCATATTCACTATTAGAGCCTCAATGGTAGGAGTGCTAATCTAGAATCAGTTGATTATATGGATCCTAGACCAGCACTCATACTCAGGGCCCAAATCGGTTATGGCTTTGACCAGCTCCTTTATAGTTGAGTATAGGCCTTGTAATTAACAACATCCGGTATAAATTCCAGCAAAATAACTCAATGAAACAACTGTTTTGCATACACACACGCAGGCAAACATAATCACACACACGCAGTAGATTATCTCTGGTAGGTAACCTCAGCTTTAGGTCCGGCCTGCAGATACATAGACAGTCGACACAGGATGCCCATGAAAAACAAACACTGAGTGTGTGTGTTCTCTTGTAAATGTTTATTCAGAGTCTTGTGGGAGTAGGAAGTGGCACGCTTGTCGGACAGGTAAACACAGTCCACACTGAACAGCAGAGAGTGGGAGGAGTGTGTGTGTGTGTGTGTATCAGTCCACACTGAACAGCAGAGAGTGGGAGGAGTGTTTGTGTTTGTGTGTATCAGTCCACAAACAGGTGGCTCTCATGTGACTATCTACACACATCCGTTCCACCACTGGTCTTGTAGGACAACGGTGAGGGACTGTGTTTGTAAAGAGGAATGACATGGTTGTTGAAATGTTTTGGGTTGTGCATATGGATCAAATTATGTTCTGGCATCAAATCATTTCTGTTCACACATTTGTAAGTGGACATTTAGAGTACTAGCAAATGTCTCCACATTTTACAGCAGACAATCTGTATGCAACTGGTTTAGTCTCCCCTCCACCAAATTACTGTGCCTCTTGTCTTTCTAGTTGGTATTTTTCATATAAATATAACTGATCACAACAAAAGACTACTGGCGATAGAGAGAGAGCAAAAGGTTTTGTAGGAAAATGAGATGGTTAATGAATCATTTGTGTTTCATATACACATGGCCCCCAGATCAAAGATCCTGCCCACGTGTATGTGTGTGTGTCTGTGTGTGTATGTGTCTGTGTGTGTGTGCATCTCAGAAGACAGCCCACACAGCACACAGTTGTCCAGAAATCAGACAGCAATCATAACCACAATCAGATGCTGCCATCAAATCAGATTTTCTTCTTCATCTGTGGATATTTTTTAACTCTTGGTCAATTAGTCAGATGTTTCTCAGCCTCAAGTGATAAAAAACATAAATCTTTATTTAGCTGAAAGAACTGTGACTTATATTATTTAAAATATTACTTAAAATATTACTTAAAAACTTAAAATATCCACCATTTATGGTTTCAGTGATTTATGAAAGTTTTTATGAGCAACATTAGTAAACGCAGTTAAAGTTCATTAAAGTTCCTGAGAAGTTTGTTAATTGAGCTTGTTAATACAATCTCATAGTTACAGGTTTAATTTATATTCTAAAAAACGATTGCACACACAAGAATACACACGACTTGGCAGCCAGCCAGGCTCTTGCTTAAACGGCCCCTCAGCTTCACGAGCCACTCACACAACATGTCCTCCACAGAGCAGGAGAAGGGCGGGGACGCAGGCTCACACACACACACACAACATGTCCTCCACAGAGCAGGAGAAGGGCGGGGACGCAGGCTCACACACACTCACACAACATGTCCTCCACAGAGCAGGAGAAGGGCGGGGACGCAGGCTCACACACACACACACAACATGTCCTCCACAGAGCAGGAGAAGGGCGGGGACGCAGGCTCACACACACTCACACAACATGTCCTCCACAGAGCAGGAGAAGGGCGGGGACGCAGGCGCACACACACACACACACACACACACACACTCACACAACATGTCCTCCACAGAGCAGGAGAAGGGCGGGGACGCAGGCTCACACACACTCACACAACATGTCCTCCACAGAGCAGGAGAAGGGCGGGGACGCAGGCTCACACACACACACACACACACAACATGTCCTCCACAGAGCAGGAGAAGGGCGGGGACGCAGGCTCACACACACACAACATGTCCTCCACAGAGCAGGAGAAGGGCGGGGACGCAGGCTCACGAACACACACACAACATGTCCTCCACAGAGCAGGAGAAGGGCGGGGACGCAGGCTCACACACACACACACAACATGTCCTCCACAGAGCAGGAGAAGGGAGGGGACGCAGGCTCACACACACACACACACTCGCACAACATGTCCTCCACAGAGCAGGAGAAGGGCGGGGACGCAGGCTCACACACACTCACACAACATGTCCTCCACAGAGCAGGAGAAGGGTGGGGACGCAGGCTCACACACACACACACACACAACATGTCCTCCACAGAGCAGGAGAAGGGCGGGGACGCAGGCTCACACACACACACACACACACACACACACACACACACACACACACACACACACACACACACACACACACACACACACACACACACACTCACAACATGTCCTCCACAGAGCAGGAGAAGGGCGGGGACGCAGGCTCACACACACACACTCACAACGTGTCCTCCACAGAGCAGGAGAAGGGCGGGGACGCAGGCTCACACACACACACACACAACATGTCCTCCACAGAGCAGGAGAAGGGCGGGGACGCAGGCTCACACACACACACACACACAACATGTCCTCCACAGAGCAGGAGAAGGGCGGGGACGCAGGCTCACACACACACACGTGCACGCGCACGTACACACTCACGCGCACACTGACACACACACACACACACACACACACACGCTATGGAGCACGTCCACACAGAGTACATAAGCATCAACATGACTACAAACAAGAGAACACGCTCACTGGCTTTCTCCAAAACACACACACTAAATAGACAAAAACAAGCTCTCTCTCAAGGACACACGAGAGATTGTGAGATGACACACATAATGCACACACAGTTGTATTTATATATATATACATATTCAGTACTGTCAAAAGTTTTGACACAGCTACTCATTCAAGGGTTTTTCTTTATTTTTACTATTTTCTATAATGTAGAATAATAGCGAATACATCAAAACTATGAAATAACACATATGGAATCACGTAGTAAACAGAAAAGTGCTAAACAAATCCAAATATATTTTAGATTCTTCAAATGCCGGCTCTCTATGGCAAGACGCATCATTCACCCAAGGTTTGTCAAAATTCGTCCAGTGCTGTCTGAGATATCGTGTGTGACTAACGTCCAAACTAACGGATGGATGGACACAGTTCCACAGTCCCCTCCCCTGATTTCATCATGGGGGACAATAAGTAGATCATAAACAAAATCACAGACCCACCGCTAAAATAACATCAATCTATCCAAACGTGTGACGGAGCAAATTACATTCACACACACACACACACACACACACACACACACACACACACACACACACACACACACACACACACACACACACACACACACACACACACACACACACACACACACACACACACACACACACACAGACAGTAAGTCAAAACAGGTAGGACTGCCAAAAAAGTTTGATCTTTATCCAATCATTGTCCCTCCATTTCCCTCCTTCAGTGCAGGCCCCAAATTGGCCTTGACTGTTTATAAACACTATTTCCAACAGGCTTATCTGATTAGAAAGTGATATCAAGCCCGGGGCACACTTAACAATGAGATTGAACCATGTCTGTGGGACATAGGCTAAAGAATGAAAGATGGATAGTTTGTCATCCCTTTAGACATAATCTGTGAGGACCTGACTTTTAGTAATGTTGACAGATACTGTAAGGCCATTCGAGGCTTTGCTCATGTGGCTGGAAATAGTGATTAAGATCAGGCCGGAACTACTCCTTACACACTGATCTAAGGCCAGTTTCACATGTTTCCTCCCAATGGTTAAGATTAGGATTGGTATTAGGGTGATCTGATGATCTGATAATTCAACCTGGATGGAGCGTATCTACCCAATTCAACTCAATTCAAAGGTCTTTATTGGCATGGAAAACATACTGTATGTTTACATTGCCAAAGCAAGTTCAATAAATAATAAACACAAGTGAAATAAACAATCAAAAATGAACAGTAAACATTATACTCTTCCTCTGAGCTCAAACACTGGGTAATGAGTAGAAAGAAGAACAATCTGTAGGACATAGTTCCCCCTGGTGGATAAATGGTAGAACTGACAGGTTAATATTGCTGCCATTCAGCATTTTTTAAACCTTTATTTAACTAGGCAAGTCAGTTAAGAACAAATTCTTATTTTCAATGATGGCCTAGGAACAGTGGGTTAACTGCCTTGTTCAGGCGTAGATCGAAAGATTTTCACCTTGTCAGCTCAGGGATTTGCTCTTGCAACCTTTTGGATACTAGACCAACACTCTAACCACTAGACTACCTGCTGCCCCTAAGCTCTAACCACTAGGCTACCTGCTGCCTCCACGCTCTAACCACTAGGCTACCTGCTGCCTCTACCCTCTAACCACTCGGCTACCTGCCGCCCCTACGCTCTAACCACTAGGCTACGTGCAGCCCCTACGCTCTAACCACTAGGCTACCTGCTGCCCCTACACTCTAACCACTAGGCTACCTGCTGCCTCTACGCTCTAACCACTAGGCTACCTGCTGCCTCTACGCTCTAACCACTAGGCTACCTGCTGCCTCTACGCTCTAACCACTAGGCTACCTGCTGCCCCTACGCTCTAACCACTAGGCTACCTGCTGCCTCTACGCTCTAACCACTAGGCTACCTGCCGCCCCTACGCTCTAACCACTAGGCTACCTGCCGCCCCTACGCTCTAACCACTAGGCTACCTGCCGCCCCTACGCTCTAACCACTAGGCTACCTGCTGCCTCTACGCTCTAACCACTCGACTACCTGCCGCCCCTACGCTCTAACCACTAGGCTACGTGCAGCCCCTACGCTCTAACCACTAGGCTACCTGCTGCCCCTACACTCTAACCACTAGGCTACCTGCTGCCTCTACGCTCTAACCCCTAGGCTACCTGCCGCCCCTACGCTCTAACCACTAGGCTACCTGCCGTCCCTACGCTCTAACCACTAGGCACCTGCCGCCCCTACGCTCTAACCACTAGGCTACCTGCTGCCTCTACGCTCTAACCACTAGGCTACCTGCCGCCCCTACGCTCTAACCACTAGGCTACCTGCCGTCCCTACGCTCTAACCACTAGGCTCCCTGCCGCCCCTACGCTCTAACCACTAGGCTACCTGCCGCCCCTACGCTCTAACCACTAGGCTACCTGCCGCCCCTACGCTCTAACCACTAGGCTACCTGCCGCCCCTACGCTCTAACCACTAGGCTACCTGCTGCCCCTACGCTCTAACCACTAGGCTACCTGCCGCCCCTACGCTCTAACCACTAGGCTACCTGCTGCCCCTACGCTCTAACCACTAGGCTACCTGCTGCCCCTACGCTCTAACCACTAGGCTACCTGCCGCCCCTACGCTCTAACCACTAGGCACCTGCCGCCCCTACGCTCTAACCACTAGGCTACCTGCTGCCTCTACGCTCTAACCACTAGGCTACCTGCCGCCCCTACGCTCTAACCACTAGGCTACCTGCCGTCCCTACGCTCTAACCACTAGGCTCCCTGCCGCCCCTACGCTCTAACCACTAGGCTACCTGCCGCCCCTACGCTCTAACCACTAGGCTACCTGCCGCCCCTACGCTCTAACCACTAGGCTACCTGCTGCCCCTACGCTCTAACCACTAGGCTACCTGCTGCCCCTACGCTCTAACCACTAGGCTACCTGCTGCCCCTACGCTCTAACCACTAGGCTACCTGCTGCCCCTACGCTCTAACCACTAGGCTACCTGCCGCCCCTACGCTCTAACCACTAGGCTACCTGCCGCCCCTACGCTCTAACCACTAGGCTACCTGCTGCCCCTACGCTCTAACCACTAGGCTACCTGCTGCCCCTACGCTCTAACCACTAGGCTACCTGCTGCCCCTACGCTCTAACCACTAGGCTACCTGCTGCCTCTACGCTCTAACCACTAGGCTACCTGCTGCCCCTATCTGTACAAGCTGGTGAAGAATTACACCATATATACAGAATCTCTGTCCATAAGTGCCCTACTGGGGAAGTACCTTCGGGAAGACGTGCAGGTGGAATGGCTCCAGCTGTTTCCGTGGAACCTCCTGGCTGCGGGGCAGCAGAGGGGGCGGGGCAGAGGGTGACTCTCCCACACTTGATTGGACACTTGATTGGTCATCTGACTCTGTGTTCCCTATCTCGTTCTTCGATGCCTTGTTCACCTTAATACATTTAATTTAATTAGAAACGAGTACAAATTCATATCAAATTCATATAATGTTCCAGAGCTCCATTGGAAAGCAGTTGTAAAAACACTGTTTACCTTCTTGACCTTCCGGATGGAGGCGTACTCTGCCGTTACTGGGTCCTGAATGGCCAGGGAGGGAAGGGAGGACAAGAGCGAGCCGCTAGATCCGTTAACACCGTTAGCACCATTGGGCCCCTTCCCTCCTCCTCTACCAAGAGTGCTACAGCCATTAACAGCCCCTCTGCCGTTCCCTCTGCCCTTCCCCTATCAGATACACATAGATACACACACAAACACACAGAAGTGAAAGGTCCTTGTTATTCCGCTGGACCAACCAAAAAAAAGCGAAATAACAGAAATAACAGTCATTTTTACAGTGTGTTCACAATATCAAGTGTCTTCAATGATGCCTTGATGTCAACACTTCTATTGGGTAGCTTTCATAGCATAAATACGCACATTCCCATTCCCATTCCCGTTTCGGACCACGTTGGTGCGGGTCCCATTGGGGCTCTGTGAAGCCCTTAGTGTTGCCGGGGTGTTGGCCGACGTGGGAGGGGGAGCGGGGGGCACCGTGTCTGCCTCTCGAACCCCTACAACCTCATACAGCCCATCATCAAGGCAACGGACGGGTGAGTTCCGGATTCCCACCTCAGTGTAGGTGTGGTCTCTGACCCCGTCTCCTCCTCCCCCTCGAATGTCTCCCCCCTCGGGGTCTCCCTTCCCCACTGGTCTGTTGGGGATCTGGGGAAGCTGGCGGACCAGGGGTGGGCGGAGGTCAGACGTGGAGCGACGGCTATGGAGGAGGAGCAGGTCCATACTGGCTGGACGATTCTTACCCCCACCTAGAGCGAGTGAGAAGGAGGGGGACCTTTATTATCCCGTCATTGTTACATAGTTTCCATCTCTGCTATGTACCGCCAGTTTTCAAATTATTGGCAGTTGATTGTTAGTATTGTTACTTACTGTTGCCGTTACAAGGCAGGCGGTTGATCTCATGCAGCCTGGTGTCAGATTTACTCATGGAACTGTTCTTGGGCTGACGGAGAGCACCCTGCAGAGAGAGAGAGGAGAGAGAGAGGAGAGAGAGAGGAGAGAGAGAGAGAGAGTGAGAGAGAGAGAGAGAGAGAGAGAGAGAGAGAGAGAGAGAGGAGAGAGAGAGAGAGAGAGAGAGAGAGAGAGAGAGAGAGAGAGAGAGAGAGAGAGAGAGAGAGAGAGAGAGAGAGAGAGAGAGAGAGAGAGAGAGAGGAGAGAGAGAGGAGAGAGTGTGTGAGAGAGAGAGGAGAGAGAGAGAGAGAGAGAGAGATAGAGAGAGAGAGGAGAGAGAGTGTGAGAGAGAGAGAGGAGAGAGAGAGATGAGAGAGAGAGAGGAGAGAGAGACGCGAGAGAGAGAGAGAGAGAGAGAGATAGAGAGAGAGAGAAGAGAGAGAGGAGAGAGAGGAGAGAGAGAGAGAGAGAGGAGAGAGAGAGAGAGAGGAGAGAGGGAGAGTGAGAGAGAGATAGAGATAGAGAGGAGAGAGAGGAGAGAGGAGAGAGAGAGATAGAGAGAGAGAGGAGAGAGAGGAGAGAGAGAGAGAGTGAGAGAGAGACAGCAAGAGAGAGAGAGAGAGAGAGATAGAGAGAGAGAGAGAGAGAGAGAGAGAGAGAGAGAGAGGAGAGAGATAGAGAGAGAGAGAGAGAGGAGAGGGAGAGAGAGAGTGAGAGAGAGACAGCAAGAGAGAGAGAGAGAGAGAGAGAGACAGCGAGAGAGAGAGAGAGAGAGAGAGAGAGAGAGAGAGAGAGAGAGAGAGAGAGAGAGAGAGAGAGAGAGAGAGAGAGAGAGAGAGAGAGAGAGGAGAGAGAGAGAGAGTGTGAGAGAGAGACAGCAAGAGAGAGAGAGAGAGAGAGAGAGAGAGAGAGAGAGAGGGAGAGAGAGAGATAGAGAGAGAGAGAGAGAGGAGAGAGGGGAGAGAGAGAGATAGAGAGAGAGAGGAGAGAGAGGAGAGAGAGAGAGAGAGAGAGAGAGAGAGAGACAGCAAGAGAGAGAGAGAGAGAGAGAGCGAGAGAGAGAGAGAGAGAGAGAGAGAGAGAGACAGCGAGAGAGAGAGAGAGAGAGAGAGAGAGAGAGAGAGAGACAGCAAGAGAGAGAGAGAGCGAGAGACAGCGAGAGAGAGAGAGAGAGAGAGACAGAGAGAGAGAGAGAGAGAGAGAGAGAGAGAGAGAGAGAGAGACAGCAAGAGATAGAGAGAGGGAGAGAGACAGAGAGAGAGAGAGAGAGACAGCGAGAGAGGGAGAGAGACAGCGAGAGAGAGAGAGAGAGAGAGAGGGAGAGAGAGAGGGGGAAGATAGAAACAGAGATAGGTACATAGAGGACTGGTCAGTTGGATGTACTGGTCATCTACAGGGTGGTTCTAGATGTGTTTGAAATAACTGTTGTTTGGTTCCCACCCTCTGCTAAAAATAAGGGTGAAAAGTATTTAAACTTTTATGCTGGGTGGTGGAGTGAGCACTCAAAGTCATGTGACAGGAAATAGGAATGCAATTTATTGAGAGGGTCGATAACAAATAACGGTGAAGGGATTGTGGTAGGTCTGAAACACACAACAGAAAACATACACATGAAATGAGGACTTAGAAGGGGTGAGGAAAAGAGAAGGGGGCTGCGTGGGAAGTGACGATAACTCACCATTTCTACTGAGGTACCCTTCTCTCCATTGGACACAGGATGTTTGGTCTTGTTTTTCCTTGGGACACGAAGTAACAGTGATTACTACTATGTCATTATTAACCCTGTCTCTGCTGAGTTTCACTCAGAGCTGAGAAGTAAACATTCCTTCATGGTTGAACACATTTCCACACGTTAATATTGGTGCTCTGGGAACGTTCTGTAACCATGGGGGACTGTTGATTTCAGTTCAGCGAAGATGAAGGAGAGGAGATGCACATGTGCACCTACAGTACACACTTGCAGAGTCCACTTAGTACCATTGAGATGCCCCGGGGACTCAGGGGTCTCTCTCTTCAGCCCACGACACATCACCCCTCTCTAGACACCTCTCAGCTCTGTCTACCCTTGGGGAACAGTGGGCAGGTGTCTACACCTCCACATCCCACAGGACTGTCACACTATAACAACACATTGGAGGCAGGAGTTTGGCACAAGAAAAATAAATAGTTTACCAAACTAAAAAGAGTAAAGAGGAGACTTAACATTGAGCTACTGTACATCTCTATGTCTGGTCACAGTGCATATCCCCTGGCAACAAAGCCACTGAGGGTTGAGTGTCATTAGTCCCTGAAGGTTCTGTAAGAACCACACCGTACTGTGTTCCATTGCTTTTGTCTAGCGAGAGGGAGCCCTGTTCCCTAGACTGTGGATGTGCCCTGCCCTCTCTACTGTCCTAGGAAGAGCATTTCATCTGATCTGACAATACAAACCATTAACATTCATCACACATTCTCTTCTCAGGACGCACGGAGGGTGGGATGGGGGGGGGGGAAAGGGAGGGAGGAGGGACAGACATTGTGAGGTGGAAGACAGAGTGTGAGATGGGAGAGATAAATAAAAGAGGAGATTAGGAAGAGGTAGAGAGAGGGATAAGAGAGAGAGAAAAAGCGATTGGGAGAGAGAGAGAGAAATCTGTGAGATGTGTCAAATGTGTTGGCAGTGACCTCTCACCTCTGGCAGCCCACACAGACCACCACGATGAAGATTGTGACCACGAAGGCTGACGCCGCAGCAATGGCCCCTAGCATTAGCATCTTACGGTATGGGTCGTCCGTCCCAGAGGCCATAACACACACACGAAGACACACACACACTCAGACACACACTCACAGACAGAGGGTGCTCAGGAAAACCTGCAGAGGAGGGGTTGGGAAAAGAAAGAAAAACTATGTTTAGGATCTTCTTTGTTTTCGCTATTTTTACTTTTGACAGGCCTCATGTATTACTGGTTAAATAAAGGATGTGTTTTTGATATGAGGTTTTTGATATGAGGAGGTTTTTGAAAGTGTGATACGATTACAACCCCGGAAATCTGTGAGAAAGTAAGAGAGTTTGAGAGGGTGAGACAGATACTGTATCAACAGTGGTGAACGGAAACAGTGTCGCAGAGAGCTCGGTGAGCGGAGGGGTATGTGTGCTTGAGCGTCTGTCTGTGATTCCGGTTTCTATTTCGGGCTCACTACCACAAGTGCATGTTCACAAATAGAAAACGGAGAAACATGCTGCAATGTGCTCTACATAGAGCATAATTTTTGGACAGGAGATTACATATTTTCACCTACACTACACTCCCTCTCTCCATAACCCAAAGCATATACATTAAGCCAGCTACCATCCCACAGATACGTGTAGGATTTCATCCATGTTACTACCTGTTTTCTTAAACTAGTCATTGTATTCTCGTGTAGTGAGTGATATTCTCATATAGGTTGAACAAAAATACACATGATGAATCCCCAAATAGTATAACCAGTTGATACCATGAGACAAATCTTTCTGGCCATCAGAGTGCTTCATTTCATTTTCTGGCACAATATGTTTGTTTTCTGTCTCAATAAGAAGTAGAGTGATTGCTTTGCAATGTTTTGGTGTAGTGGCCTACATCCTGACAAGTCTAACACACTTCATCAGACACTTATTTATGACACACACACACACACACACATATATTCTGTAAACAGTACAGCTCTGTTCCCCGGGTGCCGAAGACGTGAATGTCGATTAAGGCAGCCCCCTGCACCTCTCTGATTCAGTGGCGTTGGGTTATATGGGGAAGACGTGAATGTCGATTAAGGCAGCCCCCTGCACCTCTCTGATTCAGTGGCGTTGGGTTATATGGGGAAGACGTGAATGTCGATTAAGGCAGCCCCCTGCACCTCTCTGATTCAGTGGCGTTGGGTTATATGGGGAAGACGTGAATGTCGATTAAGGCAGCCCCCTGCACCTCTCTGATTCAGTGGCGTTGGGTTATATGGGGAAGACTTGAATGTCGATTAAGGCAGCCCCCTGCACCTCTCTGATTCAGTGGCGTTGGGTTATATGGGGAAGACGTGAATGTCGATTAAGGCAGCCCCCTGCACCTCTCTGATTCAGTGGCGTTGGGTTATATGGGGAAGACGTGAATGTCGATTAAGGCAGCCCCTGCACCTCTCTGATTCAGTGGCGTTGGGTTATATGGGGAAGACGTGAATGTCGATTAAGGCAGCCCCCTGCACCTCTCTGATTCAGTGGCGTTGGGTTATATGGGGAAGACGTGAATGTCGATTAAGGCAGCCCCTGCACCTCTCTGATTCAGTGGCGTTGGGTTATATGGGGAAGACGTGAATGTCGATTAAGGCAGCCCCCTGCACCTCTCTGATTCAGTGGCGTTGGATTATATGGGGAAGACGTGAATGTCGATTAAGGCAGCCCCCTGCACCTCTCTGATTCAGTGGCGTTGGGTTATATGGGGAAGACGTGAATGTCGATTAAGGCAGCCCCCTGCACCTCTCTGATTCAGTGGCGTTGGGTTATATGGGGAAGACGTGAATGTCGATTAAGGCAGCCCCCTGCACCTCTCTGATTCAGTGGGGTTATATGGGGAAGACGTGAATGTCGATTAAGGCAGCCCCCTGCACCTCTCTGATTCAGTGGCGTTGGGTTATATGGGGAAGACGTGAATGTCGATTAAGGCAGCCCCCTACACCTCTCTGATTCAGTGGCGTTGGGTTATATGGGGAAGACGTGAATGTCGATTAAGGCGGCCCCCTGCACCTCTCTGATTCAGTGGCGTTGGGTTATATGGGGAAGATGTGAATGTCGATTAAGGCAGCCCCCTGCACCTCTCTGATTCAGTGGGGTTATATGGGAAGACATGAATGTCGATTAAGGCAGCCCCCTGCACCTCTCTGATTCAGTGGCGTTGGGTTATATGGGGAAGACGTGAATGTCGATACAGGCAGCCCCCTGCACCTCTCTGATTCAGTGGCGTTGGGTTATATGGGGAAGACGTGAATGTCGATTAAGGCAGCCCCCTGCACCTCTCTGATTCAGTGGCGTTGGATTATATGGGGAAGACGTGAATGTCGATTAAGGCAGCCCCCTGCACCTCTCTGATTCAGTGGCGTTGGGTTATATGGGGAAGACGTGAATGTCGATTAAGGCAGCCCCCTGCACCTCTCTGATTCAGTGGCGTTGGGTTATATGGGGAAGACGTGAATGTCGATTAAGGCAGCCCCCTGCACCTCTCTGATTCAGTGGCGTTGGGTTATATGGGGAAGACGTGAATGTCGATTAAGGCAGCCCCCTGCACCTCTCTGATTCAGTGGGGTTATATGGGGAAGACGTGAATGTCGATTAAGGCAGCCCCTGCACCTCTCTGATTCAGTGGCGTTGGGTTATATGGGGAAGACGTGAATGTCGATTAAGGCAGCCCCCTACACCTCTCTGATTCAGTGGCGTTGGGTTATATGGGGAAGACGTGAATGTCGATTAAGGCAGCCCCCTGCACCTCTCTGATTCAGTGGCGTTGGGTTATATGGGGAAGACGTGAATGTCGATTAAGGCAGCCCCCTGCACCTCTCTGATTCAGTGGGGTTATATGGGGAAGACGTGAATGTCGATTAAGGCAGCCCCCTGCACCTCTCTGATTCAGTGGGGTTATATGGGGAAGACGTGAATGTCGATTAAGGCAGCCCCTGCACCTCTCTGATTCAGTGGCGTTGGGTTATATGGGGAAGACGTGAATGTCGATTAAGGCAGCCCCCTACACCTCTCTGATTCAGTGGTGTTGGGTTATATGGGGAAGACGTAAATGTCGATTAAGGCAGCCCCCTGCACCTCTCTGATTCAGTGGCGTTGGGTTATATGGGGAAGACGTGAATGTCGATTAAGGCAGCCCCCTGCACCTCTCTGATTCAGTGGGGTAATATGGGGAAGACGTGAATGTCGATTAAGGCAGCCCCCTGCACCTCTCTGATTCAGTGGCGTTGGGTTATATGGGGAAGACGTGAATGTCGATTAAGGCAGCCCCCTGCACCTCTCTGATTCAGTGGCGTTGGGTTATATGGGGAAGACGTGAATGTCGATTAAGGCAGCCCCCTGCACCTCTCTGATTCAGTGGCGTTGGGTTATATGGGGAAGACGTGAATGTCGATTAAGGCAGCCCCCTGCACCTCTCTGATTCAGTGGCGTTGGGATATATGGGGAAGACGTGAATGTCGATTAAGGCAGCTCCCTGCACCTCTCTGATTCAGTGGGGTTATATGGGGAAGACGTGAATGTCGATTAAGGCAGCCCCCTGCACCTCTCTGATTCAGTGGCGTTGGGTTATATGGGGAAGACGTGAATGTCGATTAAGGCAGCCCCCTGCACCTCTCTGATTCAGTGGCGTTGGGTTACATGGGGAAGACGTGAATGTCGATTAAGGCAGCCCCCTGCACCTCTCTGATTCAGTGGCGTTGGGTTATATGGGGAAGACGTGAATGTCGATACAGGCAGCCCCCTGCACCTCTCTGATTCAGTGGCGTTCGGTTATATGGGGAAGACGTGAATGTCGATTAAGGCAGCCCCCTGCACCTCTCTGATTCAGTGGCGTTGGGTTATATGGGGAAGACGTGAATGTCGATTAAGGCAGCCCCCTGCACCTCTCTGATTCAGTGGGGTTATATGGGGAAGACGTGAATGTCGATTAAGGCAGCCCGCTGCACCTCTCTGATTCAGTGGCGTTGGGTTATATGGGGAAGACGTGAATGTCGATTAAGGCAGCCCCCTGCACCTCTCTGATTCAGTGGCGTTGGGTTAAATGGGGAAGACGTGAATGTCGATTAAGGCAGCCCCTGCACCTCTCTGATTCAGTGGCGTTGGGTTATATGGGGAAGACGTGAATGTCGATTAAGGCAGCCCCCTGCACCTCTCTGATTCAGTGGCGTTGGGTTATATGGGGAAGACGTGAATGTCGATTAAGGCAGCCCCCTGCACCTCTCTGATTCAGTGGCGTTGGGTTATATGGGGAAGACGTGAATGTCGATTAAGGCAGCCCCTGCACCTCTCTGATTCAGTGGCGTTGGGTTATATGGGGAAGACGTGAATGTCGATTAAGGCAGCCCCTGCACCTCTCTGATTCAGTGGGGTTATATGGGGAAGACGTGAATGTCGATTAAGGCAGCCCCTGCACCTCTCTGATTCAGTGGCGTTGGGTTATATGGGGAAGACGTGAATGTCGATTAAGGCAGCCCCTACACCTCTCTGATTCAGTGGCGTTGGGTTATATGGGGAAGACGTGAATGTCGATTAAGGCAGCCCCCTGCACCTCTCTGATTCAGTGGCGTTGGGTTATATGGGGAAGACGTGAATGTCGATTAAGGCAGCCCCCTGCACCTCTCTGATTCAGTGGCGTTGGGTTATATGGGGAAGACGTGAATGTCGATTAAGGCAGCCCCTGCACCTCTCTGATTCAGTGGCGTTGGGTTATATGGGGAAGACGTGAATGTCGATTAAGGCAGCCCCCTGCACCTCTCTGATTCAGTGGCGTTGGGTTATATGGGGAAGACGTGAATGTCGATTAAGGCAGCCCCTGCACCTCTCTGATTCAGTGGCGTTGGGTTATATGGGGAAGACGTGAATGTCGATTAAGGCAGCCCCCTGCACCTCTCTGATTCAGTGGGGTTATATGGGGAAGACGTGAATGTCGATTAAGGCAGCCCCCTGCACCTCTCTGATTCAGTGGCGTTGGGTTATATGGGGAAGACGTGAATGTCGATTAAGGCAGCCCCCTGCACCTCTCTGATTCAGTGGCGTTGGGTTATATGGGGAAAACACATTTCAGTTGAAGGCGTTCAGTTATATAACTGTCTAGTTATCCCCTTTCCCTTTCTATTTCTGGTGAAAAAGCCAACCCTCATCTGTATGTTGATCCTGATACTCCGTGGCCAGTGTGTTGTAGAGGTAATCAGTACTGTATGGTGATCCTGATACTCCTTGGCCAGGGTGTTGTAGCAGTAATCAGTACTGTATGGTGACCCTGATACTCCTTGGTCAGGGTGTTGTAGAGGTAATCAGTACTGTATGGTGACCCTGATACTCCTTGGCCAGGGTGTTGTAGAGGTAATCAGTCCTGTATGGTGACCCTGATACTCCTTGGCCAGGGTGTTGTAGAGGTAATCAGTACTGTATGGTGACCCTGATACTCCTTGGCCAGGGTGTTGTAGAGGTAATCAGTACTGTATGGTGACCCTGATACTCCTTGGCCAGGGTGTTGTAGAGGAAATCAGTACTGTATGGTGATCCTGATACTCCTTGGCCAGGGTGTTGAAGAGGTAATCAGTACTGTATGGTGACCCTGATACTCCGTGGCCAGGGTGTTGTAGAGGTAATCAGTACTGTATGGTGACCCTGATACTCCTTGGCCAGGGTGTTGTAGAGGTAATCAGTACTGTATGGTGACCCTGATACTCCGTGGCCAGGGTGTTGTAGAGGTAATCAGTACTGTATGGTGACCCTGATACTCCTTGGCCAGGGTGTTGTAGAGGTAATCAGTCCTGTATGGTGACCCTGATACTCCTTGGCCAGGGTGTTGTAGAGGTAATCAGTACTGTATGGTGACCCTGATACTCCTTGGCCAGGGTGTTGTAGAGGTAATCAGTCCTGTATGGTGACCCTGATACTCCTTGGCCAGGGTGTTGTAGAGGTAATCAGTACTGTATGGTGACCCTGATACTCCTTGGCCAGGGTGTTGTAGCAGTAATCAGTACTGTATGGTGACCCTGATACTCCTTGGCCAGGGTGTTGTAGCAGTAATCAGTACTGTATGGTGACCCTGATACTCCTTGGCCAGGGTGTTGTAGAGGTAATCAGTACTGTATGGTGACCCTGATACTCCTTGGCCAGGGTGTTGTAGAGGTAATCAGTCCTGTATGGTGACCCTGATACTCCTTGGCCAGGGTGTTGTAGAGGTAATCAGTACTGTATGGTGACCCTGATACTCCTTGGCCAGGGTGTTGTAGAGGTAATCAGTACTGTATGGTGACCCTGATACTCCTTGGCCAGGGTGTTGTAGAGGTAATCAGTACTGTATGGTGACCCTGATACTCCTTGGCCAGGGTGTTGTAGAGCTAATCAGTACTGTATGGTGACCCTGATACTCCTTGGCCAGGGTGTTGTAGAGGTAATCAGTACTTTATGGTGACCCTGATACTCCTTGGCCAGGGTGTTGTAGAGGTAATCAGTACTGTATGGTGACCCTGATACTCCTTGGCCAGGGTGTTGTAGAGGTAATCAGTCCTGTATGGTGACCCTGATACTCCTTGGCCAGGGTGTTGTAGAGGTAATCAGTACTGTATGGTGACCCTGATACTCCTTGGCCAGGGTGTTGTAGAGCTAATCAGTACTGTATGGTGACCCTGATACTCCTTGGCCAGGGTGTTGTAGAGGTAATCAGTCCTGTATGGTGACCCTGATACTCCTTGGCCAGGGTGTTGTAGAGGTAATCAGTCCTGTATGGTGACCCTGATACACCTTGGCCAGGGTGTTGTAGAGGTAATCAGTACTGTATGGTGACCCTGATACTCCTTGGCCAGGGTGTTGTAGAGGTAATCAGTCCTGTATGGTGACCCTGATACACCTTGGCCAGGGTGTTGTAGAGGTAATCAGTACTGTATGGTGACCCTGATACTCCTTGGCCAGGGTGTTGTAGAGGTAATCAGTACTGTATGGTGACCCTGATACTCCTTGGCCAGGGTGTTGTAGAGCTAATCAGTACTGTATGGTGACCCTGATACTCCTTGGCCAGGGTGTTGTAGAGGTAATCAGTCCTGTATGGTGACCCTGATACTCCTTGGCCAGGGTGTTGTAGAGGTAATCAGTCCTGTATGGTGACCCTGATACACCTTGGCCAGGGTGTTGTAGAGGTAATCAGTACTGTATGGTGACCCTGATACTCCTTGGCCAGGGTGTTGTAGAGGTAATCAGTCCTGTATGGTGACCCTGATACACCTTGGCCAGGGTGTTGTAGAGGTAATCAGTACTGTATGGTGACCCTGATACTCCTTGGCCAGGGTGTTGTAGAGGTAATCAGTCCTGTATGGTGACCCTGATACTCCTTGGCCAGGGTGTTGTAGAGGTAATCAGTACTGTATGGTGACCCTGATACTCCTTGGCCAGGGTGTTGTAGAGGTAATGCCCTATTTCTCCAATGAAATTAAAACCCACGCAAAGCTGGACAATCCGCTTGCCTGTTTCATGTTGATAACTTACACTGTTTTCAGCAAATACACGCACGCACACAAACTCATACACACTCACACACACAGTCAGTGAAAGTGACGTGACCAAACCACTGGATTAGTAGGAAAGCTGAACACCAGGGACATGAATGACAAAAGAGCAGTCAGCAAAAAGAGGTCAGAGAGAGAGAGACAGAGAGGGAGAGAGCGGGGGAGAGATAGAGAAACGCCGACAGACAGACAGACAGACAGACAGACAGACAGACAGACAGACAGACAGACAGACAGACAGACAGACAGACAGAAAGAGAGACAGAAAGAGAGAGAGAGAGAGAAAAATTCCAGAATACACCATATTATCTACAGTGTATCTAATATATCTATAGTGTATGTAACATCATCTACAGTGTATGTAATATTGTATACAGTGTATGTAATATCATCTACAGTGTATGTAATATTGTATACAGTGTATGTAATATCATCTACAGTGTATGTAATATCATCTACAGTGTATGTAATATCATCTACAGTGTATGTAATATCATCTACAGTGTATATGGTTTTCTGTTTCTCTGTGATAAAACTGCATCTCTTTTCCTACCTCTTCCCTCACACTCTTTTCATCTCTCTCTCCCTCCCACTCTTTCTGCATGACCCTGCACAGCAAATGAATTAGCACTTAGGAAAGCCCCTATGGAAAAGACAGAAAGACATACCCAGTGCTGGAGAAGCTGCTGAAAACAGTTATCGAGATAGATTTTTTACATTCTTTGTCATTTAGCAGACGCTCATATCCAGAGGGATTACAGCAGTGACTGCATACACTTCCGTTATGGTCCCCTGTGGGACCCACAACCCTGGATTTCTCCTGCTCTACCAACTGATCTACATGGGACCAATATGGGTGGGGGAGAGAGGGGAGAGGGGAGAGAGGGAGAGAGAGAGAGAGGGAGAGAGGGAGAGGGAGAGGGAGAGGGAGAGAGAGAGAGAGGGAGAGGGAGAGAGAGACGGAGAGGGAGACGGAGATGGAGACGGAGAGGGAGAGGGAGGGAGAGAGAGAGGGAGAGGGAGAGAGAGAAAGAGAGACAGAGGGAGACGGAGAGGGAGAGAGAGAGGGAGGGAGAGACAGAGAGCGTGAAAAATGGATGGGAAGGAGAGATGATGGGGGAGAGAGAGGGAGGGAGAGACAGAGAGCGTGAAAATGGATGGGAAGGAGAGATGATGGGGGAGAGAGAGGGAGGGAGAGAGAGGGGAGAGAGAGAAAGAGACAGAGGGAGACGGAGAGGGAGAGAGAGAGGGAGGGAGAGACAGAGAGCGTGAAAAATGGATGGGAAGGAGAGATGATGGGGGAGAGAGAGGGAGGGAGAGACAGAGAGCGTGAAAAATGGATGGGAAGGAGAGATGATGGGGGAGAGAGAGGGAGGTCACTGGCAGCTGTTCCCCCGTCTTTGTCAGTTTCTTGTAAAATATTACATGGAGAAACGCAGGTATCATTTCAGCTTCCCCACAAGAACAATCATCTGAATAACATAAAACACAGTAGGCTTGGGTGATATACCGTACACTGTGTATTTCAAAATACTGGCGGTATGATTTTCAATACTCGAAGGGGCTGTGGGGGTACGTGCTACGCCACTGATTATAACTGTAGGGTAAGTATAACTATAAGAAATCTAAAATGTGTCAAATAAATGATATCCAGCTCAGTTCTCCAGCTATGCATTTGGTTTGCTAACTTGCTAGCTAAGTGGCTAAATGTCAAGAGCAAGCTTCTTGGTTCCAGCAGAGACATTACATCCCCTCCTGGATCAAGATCCCTGTTACCTATATTTATTTTTTTAAATAGCGCCCCTTTTTTATACCCAGGTATGGTACAGAAGCGGTAGGACCGCCTAACCCTACAACACACAGCATCTCACTAT
The DNA here is from genome assembly GCF_036934945.1 of Oncorhynchus masou masou. Taxonomy (NCBI): domain Eukaryota; kingdom Metazoa; phylum Chordata; class Actinopteri; order Salmoniformes; family Salmonidae; genus Oncorhynchus; species Oncorhynchus masou. The sequence goes on from NC_088244.1 coordinate 16,113,655, forward strand.
GTTATCCACATACACACACACACTGTGTTTGTTCCCTCTGATCTAAAGGATTGTTCTGTTGTCAGTCAGATAGAGAAGGAAACCGTTCTGTGTTCTGGAGGATTTCACATGTTACAGGACATGTGGATATACTGTAGCTTACTGGGCATCCTGTACTATACTGTACTGTAATCCTGCTTTCGTTTGGGTAAATGTTTCAACATTTGATTTATATTTAGTTTTAACAAGGATTATAATTAGGAGGAGGAGGTGGAGGACAGTTGTGAAGATGATGAAAGTGATGCTTCTGCGGATGATGATGGTGATGACGATGAAGACTATGACTCAGACCTAGAGCTGAGAACACCTTGAGAGGAAGTGTTTCTCCGGAAACTCAGAACAGCAGAAATGCAAAAGCATAGAGCCAAGACATGAGATAGCTGCATTCAGCAGCAGTGTAACAGAACAAACACAGCTACAAGTTAGGGCTTCCTCTACGAGCTTCCTTTGACAAACAAGACCAGAGCTAGAACACAACACAACTCAAGATGACGTACAGACCTTATGATTCTTTTAAACCTTTATTTAACTGGGCAAGTCAGTTCAGAACAAATTCTTATTTATAATTAGGGCCTACCCCGGCCAAACCCGGACAACGCTGGGCCCATTGTACACCACCCTATGGGACTCCCAATCACAGTCAGTTATGATACTGCCTGGATTCAAACCAGGGACTGTAGTGACATCTCTCGCACTGAGATGCAGTGCCTTGGATCGCTGCGCCGCTCAGGAGCCCAGATGATGCATGACGCATTGCCGATGAGCCCTGTTGAACATTCTTATAGCTCCCTATATAGTTCATGAAGGAAAGGACAGGGACTGATGAGTTTCCTACATCAGTGTTGATCAGAAAATGGCTTCATATTTGCAGGTGTTATTCTGTGATGTCCAAAGCCCTCTGATGATCTGAATGTACCTGTGGTGTTGCCTGTCAATGACCACTACGAAACAGCAGGAGGCAGGGGAGAGTTGACAGGGAGTGACAGGTGGAAATTCCAGTCACTTCACTGACAGTCTTCTCCATTCAAAACATTCTGTCAGTCACTGTCAGCCCAGACCTTGAAAGTGAAGCTGTATTAGTTTAGGTCAATGGGAACGAACTGTGAGACATAAAGGTCTGACTGTTATCTTGTGATCCCTGTGAGGAAAACCCTTTAACATCATCAGCATTCTTGTTTATTTTCTTTTTTATTTCACCTTTATTTAACCAGGTAGGCTAGTTGAGAACAGGTTCTCATTTACAACTGCGACCTGGCCAAGATAAAGCAAAGCAGTGTGACACACACAACAACACAGAGTTACACATGGAATAAACAAACATACAGTCAATAATACAGTAGAAAAAAAGTAAATATACAGCATGTGCAAATTAGATAGGATATGGGAGATAAGGAAATAAATAGGCCATAGTGGCAAAGTATTTACAATATAGCAATTAAACACGAGTGATAGATGTGCAAGTAGAGATACTGGGGTGAAAAGGAGCAAGTTAAAAAATAAATACAGTATGGGGATGAGGTAGTTGGATGGGCTATTTACAGATGGGCTATGTACAGGTGCAGTGATCTGTGAGCTGCTCTGACAGCTGGTGATTAAAGTTAGTGCGGGAGATATGAGTCTCCAGCTTCAGTGATTTTTGCAGTTCGTTCCAGTCATTGGCAGCAGAGAACTGTAAGGAAAGACGGCCAAAGGAGGAATTGGAATTGGTGACCAGTGAAATATACCTGCAGGAGTGCATGCTACAGGTGGGTGATGCTCTGGTGAGAGGTGAGCTGAGACAAGGTGGGGCTTTACCGAGCAAAGACTTTTAGATGACCTGGAGCAAGTGGGTTTGGCGACGAATATGAAGCGAGGGCCAGCCCACGAGAGCGTACAGGTCGCTGTGGTGGGTAGTATATGGGGCTTTGGTAACAAAACGGAGGGCACTGTAATAGACTGCATCCAATTTATTGAGTAGGGTATTGGAGGTTATTTTGTAAATTAAATCGCCGAAGTCGAGTATCGGTAGGATGTCAGTGTTACGAGGGTGTGTTTGGCAGCGTGAGGGAAGGAGGCTTTGTGGAGAAATAGGAAGCCGATTATAGATTTAACTTTGGATTGGAGATGTTTGATGTGAGTCTGGAAGGAGAGTTTACAGTCTAACCAGACACCTAGGTATTTGTAGTTGTCCACATATTCTAAGTCAGAGCCGTCCAGAGTAGTGATTTTGGACAGGCGGGCAGGTGTAGGCAGCGATCGGTTGAAGAGCATGCATTTAGTTTTACTTGCATTTAAGAGCAATTAGAGGCCACGGAAGGAGAGTTGTATGGCATTGAAGCTCGTCTGGAGGTTAGTTAACACAGTGCCCAAAGAAGGGCCAGAAGTATACAGAATGGTGTCGTCTGCGTAAAGGTGGATCAGAGACTCACCAGCAGCAAGAGCAACATCATTGATGTATACAGAGAAGAGAGTCAGTCCAAGAATTGAACCCTGTGGCACCCCCCATAGAGACTGCAAGAGGCCCGGACAAAAGGCCCTCTGTTTTGACACACTGAACTCTATCAGATAAGCAGTTGGTGCACCAGGCTAGGCAATCATTTGAGAAACCAAGACTATCGAGTCTGCTGATGAGGATGTGGTGATTGACAGAGTCGAAAGCCTTGGCCAGGACAATGAATACGGCTGCACAGTATTGTTTCTTATCGATGGCGGTTAAGATATCGTTTAGGACCTTGAGCGTGGCTGAGATGCACCCATGACCAGCTCTGAAACCAGATTGCATAGTGGAGAAGGTATGGTGGGATTCGAAATGGTCGGTAATCTGTTTATTGCCTTGGCTTAGAAAGGCAGAGTAGGATAGATATAGGTCTGTAGCAGTTTGGGTCAAGAGTGTCCCCCCCTTTGAAGAGGGGGATGACCGCAGCTGCTTTCCAATCTTTGGGGAGCTCAGACGACATGAAAGAGAGGTTGAACAGGCTAGTTATAGGGGTGGCAACAATTTTGGCAGATAACTTTAGAAAGAGAGGGTCCAGGTTGTCTAGCCCGGCTGATTTGTAGGGGTCCAGATTTTGCAGCTCTTTTAGAACATCAGCTGACTGGATTTGGGTGAAGGAGAAATGGGGGAGGCTTGGGCGAGTTGCTGTGGGGGGTGCAGGGCTGTTGATCGGGGTAGGGGTAGCCAGGTGGAAAGCATGCCATAGTAGCCATAGTGGATTTATCGGTGGTGACAGTGTTTCCTATCTTCATTGCAGTGGACAGCTGGTAGGAGGTGTTCTTATTGTCCATGGACTTTACAGTGTCCCAGAACATTTTTGAGTTTGTGTTGCAGGAAGCAAATTTCTGTTTGAAAAAAATAGCCTTGGCTTTCCTAACTGCCTGTGTATATTGGTTTCTAGCTTCCCGGAAAAGTTGCATATCACGGGGGCTGTTCCATGCTAATGCAGAACACCATATGATGTTTTTGTGTTGGTTAAGGGCGGTCAGGTCTGGAGAGAACCAAGGGCTATATCTGTTCCTGGTTCTACATTTCTTGAATGGGGCATGCTTATATAAGATGGTGAGGAAGGCATTTAAAAAAAATAACCAGGCATCCTCTACTGACGGGATGAGATCAATATCCTTCCAGGATACCCGGGCCAGGTCGATTAGAAAGGCCTGCTCGCTGAAGTGTTTCAGGGAGCGTTTGACAGTGATGAGTGGAGGTCATTTGACCGCTGACCCATTACGGATGCAGGCAATGAGGCAGTGATCGCTGAGATCTTGGTTGAAAACAGCAGAGGTGTATTGAGAGGGCAAGTTGGTTAGGATGATATCTATGAGGGTGCCCGTGTTTACAGCTTTGGGGTGGTACCTGGTAGGTTCATTGATATTTTGTGTAAGATTGAGGGCATAAAGCTTAGATTGTAGGATGGCTGGGGTGTTAAGCATGTTCCAGTTTAGGTCACCTAGCAGCACGAGCTCTGAAGATAGATGGGGTGCAATCAGTTCACATATGGTGTCCAGAGCACAGCTGGGGGCAGAGGGAGGTCTATAGCAGGCGGCATCAGTGAGAGACTTGTTTTTAGAGAGGTAGAAATTAACATTAAAAGTAGAAGTTCAAATTGTTTGGGTACAGACCTGGATAGTAGGACAGAACTCTGCAGGCTATCTTTGCAGTAGATTGCAACACCACCTTCTTTGGCCGTTCTATCTTGTCTGAAAATGTTGTAGTTAGGGATGAACATTTCTGAATTTTTGGTGGTCTTCCTAAGCCAGGATTCAGACACGGCTAGAACATCCGGGTTGGCAGAGTGTGCTAAAGCAGTGAATAAAACAAACTTGGGGAGAAGGCTTCTAATGTTAACATGCATGAAACCAAGGCTATTACGGTTACAGAAGTCATCAAAAGAGAGCACCTGGGGAATAGGAGTGGAGCTAGGCACTGCAGGGCCTGGATTCACCTCTACATCACCAGAGGAACAGAGGAGGAGTAGGATAAGGGTACGGCTAAAAGCTATGAGAATTGGTTGTCTAGAACGTCTGGAACAGAGAGTAAATTGAGGTTTCTGGGGGCAATAAAATAGCTTC